>NC_143396.1:143065277-143231156 GCF_052110815.1 Crocodylus siamensis
GACCCTCATGCTGTATGTGGTACATGTCAGGCCAGCCCTAGTACCTGTGCTAATCATGCAGCCTTCCAGAACATACTGGAGATGGTAAATTGTGACAGGTAAAGTATCAGTATAGAATGGTGTGGACCACTTGTGAACTAGGCACTGTCCAATATCATACATTTTGGTAACCAAATGAAAAATTATTCATCTAGAAACAAACCAGTGAGGACATAATTAAACAGTGTATATTCTGAAAACCATTGGTTCTGAAAGGACTTTGAAGCCAAGTAGACAGCTAACAGAAAATTGATTTATAGTGAGACAGTGAAACCAAAAAGGATCAAATTCAACAGGATTCATCTGAACAGAAGAAAGTAGGAAATATTACCATATTGGTGAATTAACCATTTCAAGCCACTAATACTGGAATATATTGTCCATTTCCATAGTACACACTTCAGTATAAATTTTGTACATCTGAAAAAGGTACACAAAGAGGTACAAGAATGATCTCTGGTCAATAAACACTACTGTAAAATCAAAATAAGTTTAAAAAAATCTTTTTTGTTGTTGTTTTCGTCTCTAATGGAAAGAAGTTTGATGCATCTTTAATTGGACCAGACCTAAAGAAGGGTACTTGGCATCAAAATACTTGTATAGCATGCCTCCCAGCTAGACAGTTGGTCCAATAAAAGATATCATTAAAAACAATTCTTGCTCATCTTAAAATCAAACTATGATGTTTTTGATTCTCCAGATTATTTTACATTTTAAAACTAAATTAACACATTTTTGGGCCCAATATTTTTTTTTATTTTCTTGTCCTTCCTGTCACGATCACATCTTACTTTCCAACTTCCCTCTAAAAGAGAAAGAAAATGGATTACTATAGATTCTTGCTCAACTCTGGGACACATGTATAATCATTAAAAGAAGCTAGCACTGACACATTTGCAGATGAGGCAATTGTCACTGCTATGCCCCACCTCCTATACAGATCTCTCACTGAGCCCAAGTTTGTGCCCATTTGCCAAAATTATAATAGAATCTTGCTATGAAGACAAAGCACCCTCATACAATCAGCTAATCAGTTCATAAAACATGCCTACAAATGTTCAGTCAAAGTTATTCTGAAGAGTTTCAGAAGAGCCCGTATTTGTCAAAGCAAGGTAGAACAACATATATCCATTGTAAGCAGCAAGCATACACACATGGGAAGCCCCCTTTTTGAAGTCCAATGACAGGATGGGCCAGGGGACATAAAATTGAAGCTTTCAAACAATCAGTTTGTGTACTTGGATTAAAGTGACATTGCTGAAGTGCTATACGCAAGAATACTGCCACATCACAGTAGACTTGCAGTCCGAATCTCATCTAACCTGAACTATCAGAGTGTGTTTTGTTCACCAAGAAGCTTTGATGACGAAGATGAAAGACAAACTATAAAAAGAGGTAATTGATGCAGTTGTAGAAGTTAAGACAGTTACTACAAACAAGCCTTCATTATTTTATAAGACAAATGGAAACTTGACACCCTCAGTTATTTCTCCTCAAAGTTGCTTCGCTCTCTCATAGCACTTATGCATCTTTTTTCAGCTCAAAAAATGTTATTCAGGAGTTTTCATGGTCACAGGCTAAGCACTTGCTGAATACCTCACTGACCAGTACTGGGTTTGCACTGAATGTTTCTCTCTAGCAGCCATGTTTCAGGGGTGCAGGTTTAAGCTGTGTTGGTCTAAGGACATAGGCAGACAAAGTTCTCTGGGTAAACGCAATATCTTTTATTAGACCAACTCAAATATTTTGAAAATTTCTCCTTAGCAAGCTTTTGGCCACAAACACCCTTCATCAGGCTGACAAAGCATCTGCAGATGGTCTGTGCTCTTCCTGGATGGAGTGGTAAGTAGTCAGAGGTCAGTACATATGCAAGAAAGCCAAATGATGCAGCCAGGAGTAGTCTGAACCATATCATGAGTGACTACAGGGCTCTGGGGGCCAGGCTTAAGAAGACAGGGGCACAGGTGGTCTTCTTGTTGATCTTCCTGGTCAGTGGTTGTGGTCAGCATCACAACACCTGCATCAAAGAAGTCACCCTGCAGCTCCAGAGCTGGTGTCATTGTGAGGGTTTTGGCTTCTTTGAACATGATCCACACTTCCGTGAAAGGGGCATCCTGGGACATGATGGTCTTCATCTCTCTTCGAAAAGGTAAGGGTCTGTTTTCTTACAGGTTGGCTGATCTCCTAAGCAGGGCTTTAAGCTAGGTTTGTCAGAGGACAGGAATGCAGACGACAGAGTACCCAGCATCAATAAGCCACGCGCTACAACAGCCCACATAAGTACTAAGGGGCCCAATGGGCATCAGAACAGGGAGGTACCAAGGACACCCAGCAGGGGGCTCAAGTGTCTCTATACTAATGCCTGGAGCATGGGGAACAAGCAAGAAGAACTCGCACTCCTGCTTGCAAACAAAAATTTCAACTTAGTTGGGCTAACTAAAACTTGGTGGGACACTACCCACAACTGGGCAGTAAGAATTGAGGACTATAGGCTATACAGACAAGAGAGTAGGAAGAAAAGAGCAACACCACCCCACCGGCTATGTCAAGGAGCAATATACATCTTCCATAATCAAAATGGGACCAGAAGAGGGGCAAATTGAAATACTGTGGGTCAGAATGCAAAGGGGTCAGGAGGAAAGGGACTTGGTAGTGGGAGTCTATTACAGGCCACCACATCAAGAGGTGGAGTTGGACCTGGAATTCTCCAGACAGCTCTCAGAGGATGAAAAGTCAAGGGACAAGGCTGTCATGGGTAACCTAAACTACCCTGACATCTGCTGGGAAGAGAAGTCAGCTAGATCCAACCATTCACATAGGTGAAGGTCCTGTATGCAGGTTAAGAACCTAACGCAGGAAGTATACCAGTCCCACTAGGGGAAATGCCTTACTGGACTTGGTACTGGCTACAGGGGGAGGACCTGGTGGGGGGGGATATACTGATGCAAGGTAACCTAGGGAACAGTGACCACAGTGACTTGACTGAATTCACCATCCGGTGTAAGGTGGGAAAGATAACCAGTAGAGCAGAAGTGCTAGACTTCAGAAAGGCTAACTACAGTGTGCTCAGGAGATTAGTTAGTGAGGCACTGAAGAACAGGAGCATTAGTGAGATGGGAGTCTAGGAATGATGGTTGTTCCTAAAGGAAGCAATCCTACAGGTGAAGAAGGAGACAATCCCACTGCACAGGAAAGGGGGAAAAAGGACCAAGAAACCCTCTTGGCTGAACAGGGAAATCCAGGAAAGCCAAGGGGCAAAAAGAGGCTGTGGAAGCAGGGGGTAGCTACCAAGGTGGAGTATACCTACTTGGCCCACACTTGCAGGGAGGCAGTCATAAAGGCCAAAGCAGAAAAGGAACTTAGGCTGGCAACAAAAATTGAAGACAACAAAAAGTCCTTCTTCCAGTATACAGGGAGTAAAAAGAAGGTGCAAGATAGCACAGAACCCCTACAGGATAAACTAGGGAAATTAGTGACAGATAGGAGAGACAAGGCTGAGCTCTTCAATGAGTTTTTTGTCTCTGTATTCCTGAACATGGATCAGGCCATATGTCCCAACTGGATCACAGACAGGCACAAAAGGGAAAGTCAGGCCACCAACTGTTAACACTCACTTAGGGACACTTGGAGGGACTGGAGAAGGGCCAATGTGGTCCCTATTTTCAAGACGGGGAGGAAGGAGGATCTGGGTAACTACAGGCCAGTTAGTCTCACCTCTATCCTCAGAAAAACTTTTGAAAAAATTAAGGACCACATTTCTGGGAGACCAGTGGGAAAAACAATGCTGAAGGGCAGCCAGCACAGATTCATAGCAGATAGATCCTGCCTGCCTAAACTTGTTTCTTTTTATGACAAGGTCACAAAATGTTTAGATGCAGGGAATGAGGTAGATGTCATCTACTTTGATTTCAGAAAGACTCTGATACGGTATCTCATCCTATTTTCACACATAAACTGAGTGGCTGTGACACATATGATTACATGGTCAGGTGGGTGGCAAATTTGTTTAGGGGTCACACCCAGAGTGGTGGTGGATGGATCAGTATTGACCCGGAAAGATGTGGGCAGTCGAGTCCCAAAGGGCTTAGTCCTTGGACCTGTGCTGTTCAATGTCTTCATCAGTGACTTGGATGAGGGCGCGGAAAGCACTCTGTCCATATTAGTAGATTATGCCAAATTAGGGGGTAAAGTTAACACACTAGAGGGTAGGGAACAAATCCAGGCAGATCTGGACAGGTTGGAAAGCTGGGCGGAACAGAAGAGGAGGCAGTTCAACAAAGACAAGTACAAGGTGTTGCACCTAGGGAGAAGGAATCACCAGCATGCTTACAGGCTAGGGGAGGACCTTCTCAGCAGCACAGCAGCAGAAAGGGATCTCAGGAGCCATTGTTGACACCACAATGAATGAGTTAATGTCACAAAGCGATCAGTAAAGCTAACCGCACTTTATCACACATTAGCAGGTGCATGACAAACAGGTCCACAGAGGTGATACTTCCCCTCTACGAGGCATTAATAAAGTCACAGTTGGAGTACTGCATCCAGTTTTGGGCGCCACACTTCAAAAGAGATGTGGACAACCTCAAGAGAGTTTGGAGAAGGGCCACTCGTATGGTTAGGGACCTGCAGGCAAAGCCCTACGAGGACAGACTGAGGGACCTGGATCTCTTCAGCCTTCTCTTGTAGTGATCTTGTGGCCACCTCCAAATTCAATTAGCCAGGGTGGGCAGCAAGGAATAGGAGATGCTCTGTTTACCAGGGCACCCGACTTGGAGTAACTAGGAACAATGGCCACAAACTGACAAAGAGCAGATTTAAGTTAGACATGAGGAAGAACCTGTTTACAGTAAAAGTTGCCAGAATCTGGAATGGGCTTCTAAGCGAGGTAGTACTCTCCCCTACCTTGGAGGTTGTCCTAGGGGCACAACAGGGGAGCTAGAGACCCTCCCCACAGGGGACCCCGGGACAGGGGCTACACATCCCAGGAGAAAAAAACCCGGAAATCAAAAAGTACTTACCTGCCACAAGATGCCAGACATAGGAGGAACAAAGAGCAAAGCCCGCACGGCTCATTAGCAGCAATTATCTACAGCTGGAACCAGCGGGTGATGTCAGGAGTGATCACCAAAAAGAGCGGGTGAGGCAAAAGGAAAGCTGACAGAGAAAGGAGGACAGCAGGCAAGACAGTGGAGGCTCCCTATGCCAGCGACAGGCAGCGCTGGTGTGGAAAGGTGGATATCGCTTGGGGAGGGGCATCCCAAGTGGCAGCAATTAAAGTACAACCCCATGCTGGTCATGGGCAGCGTCAGCGTCCAGGGGAAGACCTCACTCCTGAAGGAGCAATAGGAGCCCCAGAGACAGTGGACTTTCCACTCCGGGTTTCCACAGATACAAAGCAGAGGAGAAAGGCTAACCCAGGGAGGAACAGAAAATACCCTCAGTGAAGGCAGAGAGCAGAGCAGCACCGGGGTACACCTCCTGGCTCAGGTTCTAGGGCAGAGAGAGGCAAGGAGCAGGTTAGCCTGATCTCTCCTCTTCTACCTCCTCTTCTCAGCCAGACTGGATGACCTGCTCCACAGGGCTGTAAACTAAGCCTGCTAGGGGACAGAGGACTACTGCCACTGCTGGCTCGTTGAGCAACCCCTGCAAAGCCAGCAGGCCAAACACACACACACACAACTACAATACACTATCTGTACTACTTGAAGAAAAAAAAACTCATGTCTCAAAAACTTTAAAGATAGTGTTTTCTTTCCCGCATTTACATTCCAAAATAATCTGAATTTCAGTTTTTTCATTCAGATTATCAACTAAGGAACACGTGGTTAGGAGCACTAGTGGTTCTTAAAACCTCAGTCTTAGATTCATGTGAAAAAATTACCTTTTTAAAGTAATTACAGTTTCTGGCATTCATAGTTGTGTAAAGTTAAAAAAAATTGATGTTAATGTGGCCTAAAGTTTTAAAAAAGCAAAATTGAAAGAGCAAAATTTACTGCGGTTTTTTAGGTTATATAAATCTCATTATTTGGAAAAGGGAACCTGAACAATTATTTTTATTTATTTATTTATTTTAATTACTAGGGTGGGAGAATTCTAAGGCTCAAAAGGGCTCTCCTTCCTACACTCAGTGTTCCGTTCTCTTCAAACTTGAGAACAAAGGAATGTAAGAACAATGAGTAGGGCTTGGATTTTAACTAGATCTATCAAAGCAGGTCCACAGACCCCTGTGACCATTAGAGTAAATAAGGCCCAAAAGACATTCCACTGCAGGAGAAAAGCTACAGGACTCAAATGAGACACAGAGTCCTGGTGAACATATAAAAATGCATTGCACATAATTGTTCTGTCAATATCAGGTTGAAGTAAAAGCATTCATCTTCTCTGTTTCAAGGTCAGATCTCTCACATAACTGTTTCTAGTATGGAGAGTCAATAGTTCTATCATTCAAACAATACATTAAAACAAAAAAAAACTAAAAAAGACATTAGTTCTTCCACAGCTGCCACATAGCAACATAGGACTATTCCTCTGAATACAGAATTCATAGCCTTAATCCATCCAGTTTAAACAACAGAAATGACTTCCTACTCCTATTCCAGTTTAACAACTTTTGGGTGTTAAACTGTATACATACATTGAGTCTAAATTTTAATTTGTTTAAAGTCATCCCATTACCTATAGTTATCCTATTTAAGCCATTCTAAAACAAACATTTCTATCTCCATCTAGATACTTGCACCTTGATCCTGAAACAATGTAATTTAAAACTGACCAGCCCAAGGAGGTGTCCTTTTCATCAGAAATGTGTAAAGGGTGGGTGGATATAACATGTGTCCTCCTTCACCCCAGGTCCAAACTGACAAAAAAAAAATAATCAAGACCATTAGCCACTTTTCCTCTCTCTCTAAAAGATATCTACTGACAACTCTAGGCACTATATAAATCTCAAATCTGTCCCACAAACCACCAGCCCCTCTTTTTAAAATACTGGTGTTTACAAAAATAAACATCTTTTTGGTACTAAGATGCCCAAGTAATCTCACATGCACAATATAAATATTCAGATGACAGCTTCTTATTTAGCTCTTTTGAATTTTAGATGTTTAATACTGGATAATCAGACATGACTAGGGGCCTACCTAATTTGCAGGGACTGCCCGATTTTGCAGGCAGAACATGAGCCTGGACAGCCTTTTTGCAGAAGAAGTGTAGCAGCCCCCTTCCCCACACTTTCAACTGGCCAAGGGGCCCTGGTGGTCCTGCCCTTCGCCTCCAATTCACCATGAGGACTGTCCCCCATGCAGCCCCATCACTTGCCAATGATTGGTGGAGAGGGGCGGGGCCATATGACAGGCAGCCCTTGAACTTGCGAATTCAGTAGGTCCCTAAACATGACTCACTGTCAGAAATGATCTTACATTTTTGGTTTTAAGAGTGAGTGCTGCCACCCTGGCAGAATTAGTTATTATCATGACATTCAAATTTAATCTACTATCAAGAATTATGCCACAACCCACTAGCTTAAGTAACTCAAATTCAGCACTGTGAACGCTGCAGGTTTCTGAACATGCATATGGTTTTACTTTAAAGTTCATGTACATCAGATAAAGAGCTTTAGCCCCACTCTTTACTTCTGGAGACAGAAGTGACTAGAAGATCCAAGAAAGAAGAGATTCAAATTAATTGGCCATGCCTTCAAGCCCTCATTGCATAGCAATAAGCTGCAAATTTAGACAGTGCTGCACACCAGAAATGCAAAGACTTCTACATAAACTCACCAAAACCTAATCCAACCTTCACAGTGAAGCTGGATTGATTTCAATACGAAAAAGCCATCAGAAACGTCAAATAAATATGCATAAATGACCTTTGTATATTTCTGTTCATCCATCCTCTCTCCAGAACGTCACTTTGGTTTCTGTCTCTTCGCTTCAATCTCCGAAAGCTGCTCTACTTGGGGTTCAATTACTTCAAGTACTCCCCATTCCCTCCTGCACCCTGAAACAGCTCACCACAAAACACCAAACTGAAGCTTATACAAAATATCCAATGGGGTGATTTATCAAGGAGTGATGTTGTTTCTTTGAATGTCTTAGAAATTAAGGGAGAAAGTTCCTAAAAACAAAGTGGACAAATCCAATGTACTACAAAGATACCGGCCTATTCTGTTATCTTTTAAATATCTGAATAAAATTGGGAAAGTCAAAATTAAGCACTCACGGAATTCATATCATCATAAATAGCTGAGAATCAAGTTTTTCAAGCCATTTATAAAGTAAGTTATAAACAGGGAATGAGTCTCAGAACAGCAGAGACTTCCTATGCCTAAAGGGTGATTACACTCAAAAGCTTGCTAAGAGCTTTTTTCCAACTACTCAGGTGATCTAATAAATCACATCTACACAAAGAACCTTGGCTGGTTATCACAGAACATTCATCCACTTTACATTCATGGCTTTTTAACAACAGCAAAGATTTGCAGGCATGCAAATCTAAAAAAAATTTTAAAAAACACTGCGCTAGTTAAGCGCACCTGTTTAATACATTTCCATCTTCCTATATTTGTTTTAATGTCTACCCCTCCAAAAATTGCTTCTTGTTTGTATATGTCTTGCATTCTTCATTGATTCTAAGTATAGTCATTTACTACTAGCTCCAAAAGTCATACTAGGAGTTAGCAGAATGCACTACAGTAAAAGCTGCATAACAGTTTTTCTTCCAACTCCTTTACAAGCTAATGAGAGCATGATGAGAGCAGATGCCTTTCCCAGGGCAGTATGAAAGTAGAGTCAGAGTCATCCACAATTGTAGCTTTTCAGTTTCTACTATTAAAAAAATTTCCAACACTAAGAGCAAACAAATTTCCAAGTGTCAAAATACATACTATCTTCCTAAATCTATAGATAGGCTGTTCTAGCGCCATTGCTGTTGCTCAAAGTTTTGTTAAGCAGGTGCAGAAAAGAGAAGCCAAAACAATTCACTACCATCATTATCTCCATAGACCTCAGCATAACAGTTAAGAATCAGGCCTGTGCAAAGCAGCAAGTATTTGCTTTGGATTTGGTCAATTCAGAGGCACAGTGATTTGATTCGGCAATTCAAATTACTGTCTCGATGCAGTTCAGCCGATTCAGATCCAGAGATTTGGCCATAGACTATACAGGTAGCAGTCCTTCACGACGCTGGACACAGCTGCCTTCAGCTGGTAAGTCTGTTGTGGTGGGCAGAAGCAGGAGGGAAGGGGCATAGGGGAGGCCAGATCAACACCCCCACAGTAAGGGAGGGATTGGGGCTGGAGTTGGGACAAGCTGCCCAATGTCGGGGGGGAGGGGTTTGCAGTGTGCAGGACTCAGGGAGGGAGGCTCCCACCACTGCACACAGCTGGTCTGAGAGCTGCTCTTCCAGTGGCTCCTCCAATGGCTCTCACTGACAGTCCAGGAGGGTATGGGAGCAGGCATGTGCCTCCAGATCTGCGTGGGGTGGGCTGCGCTCCGGACGGGCAGAGGAAGGCTCTGGGAGCAGGGACTATGCCCTCCCGCTGCTTGCCCAGCTGGGGCAGGGAGGCGTAGGACAGACAAGCAGAGTGCAGAGGCAGAAGCCACTCCAGCCTCCCCGCGCTTCCTGGACAAGCCATGGCTTTGCCCCACCCTGCCCCAGCTCAGTGAGCAGCAGTAGGGCATGGAAGCAGGCAGGCAGGGCCGGCAGCAGAAACGACGGGGAATTTTAGGATAGCTGCAGCCCTGCCATAGCCCCTGCTCTACTGCACTCTATGGGGTGCGTAGAGCCAGGGCTATGTCCTGTGCTGCAGCTGAGGCTAGCTGCCTGGAGCACAGCCCAGCCTGCCCTGCACCGCTCGGGGGGGGGGATACACATCCACTCCCATGACATTCCAGACCGTCAGCAAGAGCCACTAGAGGAGCCACTATAAGAGCAGCTCCCAGACCAGCAGTATGCAGTGGCAGGAGCCCCCCTCCCAGAGTCCTGTGCCCTCCCACCCTGGCTGGGCAACCTGTCCCAGACCCAAATCTCAACACCCCACAGCAAGGGATATCTGTCCCTCTACCCCACACCCCTTCCCTCCATCCTCCACCTACCACAACAGACTTACCAGCTGGAGATAGTTGTGCCCAGCACCGTCAAGGACTAGTCTGTGGCCAAATCTCTCTGAATCGATTCAGAGGCTTCCAAATCAATTTGGACCTTTTAACGGGTCTTCTGATTTGATTTGGATTCAGAGATTCGGCCACAAAATCGGGCTGAATCTCCTCCAAATCAAATTGGCTACTAAAGCTTCACACACCCCTATCAAAACCCAAGTCACTTTCATAGCCTTTAGAGAAAGACACAAGCAGTAGTAGGGATCAGAGTTATCGATGTGAAAAACTCTCAACACATCAAAGGCTGAAGGCAAGACAGAACAGCCTCCTAACACACAAAATGATCTGAGGTGAAGCTAGGAAGGGGAGAGAATGAAAAGTCTCTCCGATTCTTCCCAGTAGCTGCTGGACAAGGAGGAATTTCACATTCTTGAAGAGCTGCATACTAGCCAAAAGAAAATATAAAAACAGAGCCCTTCAACAGGTATAAAGGCATTCCTCTGATAAAAACACCAACAATGGAGACTGATAGGAGTTCGGCTTCTCAGCATGCTGCCGTCTGCAGGCCTCACTACAACGTCCACCTTAAAAAAAAAAAATCTTTCCTCTCAGCTATTAAGTAAAAGCATCCCAAACTTTTTAAGCTCTATTTCAAGTGAATAAAACAGGGAGTTTCAGTCCAAAGTGAATGCATTTGTTCTGATTATAGCAAATCCCATGAGGAAGTAAAGGGGAAGATATAAATTTGGTCTGAGGAAATCCTTTCACCTATCTTTGAAGAGCAAAGACCTACAATTTTCTGATCTTCCTACAGGCAAACATTTAAATACAGTAAAGAACTCCATATGCACCCAAGTAAACAACACCAGTCCTCTGCATCATGGTGTACATGTAAGAGGTCTAGTCAGATGCCTGATAAATCCACTTCTAGGGACCATCACACCAAGACCTTCGAAGCATACACCTAGGTAAGAGTATGGAGGAGCGGCAGCTACCCAAGACATACCATCCCCCCTTTAAACCACTGAGACAGAATCTGAAACCCAGACCAAGCCCAGACATGCAGTGTCTTGATGGTTGTAGCTTCTGCTAGAAAACAACAGATGAGAACGGCTGCTGACTGCCTAATACCTCAGGGTATATTTCCATCAGGGTGATATCCCTTAGCCTTACTCCAACCAAGAACTAGCCATAAGGCAGTGGGGACTAGGGGTTTTGAAGTGCCCTATATTTAGCTTACTCTAGAGATTGCAACACTGTGTTATTTTACAAGAACTACCCCACCACAAGTAGCGCCACCATGTTGCCCCAAGGCCCTCCAATCAGATGCAATTTCCAGTCATTACAATCTGATTTACTAGACATTTACTTAATCCTTTAATTTTCTTGGTGATGTTTAAATGATGTACAATAAGACAACAGGTTTCAAATAAAGCATTTAAGAGGCAAGAAATTCCACTTATTCAGCTTAATCAGTCAACTCTGTTCAGCCATGCTGAATTTTTAGATACCATGTTATATTTATCTTTTTCATTTATGCATCAAATTCATGCTGATGGTTCAAGTTTAATGATATATAACACTTGCAAAATGGCCAAGTTACCTTTGCCGGAACCACCTTAACTCTGAGCCTTTTTTATAATAAAATGTTCATCTTTTACCAGTTTTAGTGCACTTAAACACATTTAAGTCAAATGAGTTGACTATTTTAGTCATATCTACAAAATCTACCTGAACACTAATATTATTCAGTAAACATTATTTCACAGATGTTAGCTCTTTACTGCAAGCCCAGACTGCCAATGAAACTTACATATATTATTATTTTCATATACGTTATCAAGTGATCTTTTAATTAAAGATTGAGTGTATTTAGGTTATCTTCACTGTTGAGCAGATAAAGCAGTTCAAACCTATATAAAGTCCAATAAACTGCAACATCGATTAGGGACAGGGGGATAACCCCTATGTGAAAACTATTTCCAAACAAAACCATGTACATTGTTAACAATACTGATATTCTCAGAATCATTGTCACAAGTACCTGCAGCCTGTTTTTCAAGTCTCAGAGATAACTATATTTCTCCCCCCCAAAAAACAAACAAATCTGCCAACATCAGCACCTCCCCATCCCTGCCCCAGCATGCCAGGACTGTTTCCCAGCAGCCTGGAGCCATCCCTTCCCACTACAGCACATAGGGATTGGGTCCTGGGGGCATGGCACTGACTCTACCAAGCACTCCATACTGGGATTGGTTGGTGGATTCAGCACACAGGATCTAAGCCTCCTCCTGAATGTTTGGTGGTGGGGGACCAGTGTCACAACTTCCCTGCCACCATATTTCTGGACCCACAGGGAGCACCATGGCCAGATGATGTGGGGTTGCAGACTAGAACCAGCCTGCAGGACAGGTGTTGAGCATGCGTGCAGTAGACAATCCCAACATTAACAGGAATGTCAGGAAGAGCAACACTTTCCATGCTGTAGGAATTTAAACATTCATGAAAAATAAGTGTATTGTTACATCACACAAATTTAAAGTGTAGCCTTAAAAATGCATCAGTATCACATCTTGAAATCTTATCCTACCTTAAAACTAAACATGTTACAAACTGGCCAAAATAAAGGTCCAAAACTTCCAATAAAACATAAGCAGTCACAGGAAGTGATAGATGTTATCACGATACCAGGTGCTCTCAGTACCACTAGTTACACCATGACAAAGTTTATTTAATTTTCACGTATGCAATTAGAAAGACTTCAATTGCTGATGGTAAGACGCCATACTGAACCCCTGACTACTACTAGTTACCAAAAAAGCATAACGCTTTCCAGAATAATATAGCTGTAACCCAAATGTCCAGGACTAAATCCAACTTAGTTAACTATCTAGCCAAACAGAGATGAAAGAAGAGACAATATTAATTTTCAAAATTCAAATGAATAGTATATCCATTGCTGTGTCATTTAAAATTAACTAAAATAGCTGTAAATAGCCATTTCGTAAATTTAGTTTTACGAATATATGAAAATTAAATAACCTGAACATGTGCAACTACAGAAGAAACAGCCTTCATAAATACTAAAAAGAGGAGGAGGAAAAACCTATGGAATAGAAATCATTCCTATTAACATGGAAAAGTTATTTTAGCCAGAAATTTATTTTCCTGTAGAGAAAAAAAAAAGGTTCAAAAGCGTTGTCTTTAACCTGCCAAAAGCATCTCACCTTTTAGAAGTGGTTACTGTTGTAACATAGCAAATTGTCAACATGCAGTCTTTCAGTTAAGCATCTGTACAGCAAATGCAATAATGAAATACTTTAGTAAATTATAACTAAGACACTGAACTTGTCATGGTAAATCATTTAAAAAAAAAAGCATCTGTGCCTGATTATAGAAAGAGGCAAGAGTCACATGCTTAGAGAAAGAGTTGCCAAGAGTCACAGATCCATATTTAAACAGAATGCCCTTTATTTTGCAATCAACATTTAAATTAAAATAATTTAAAAACTGCTACCCACTACCATCAGGTTCACTCCAACAACTGCCAGTAGTACTGACTGTTCTTTTCTTATTAGCTGCTCTGCAGAAACGGAAGTGAATGCCATAAAACTTTACCCCCCAAAATTTAGCAGAACAAATGCCTCCCCCAAAAAAGCCACTCCACCACCAATAAAAAAAAAAGTTAGTGTTAATACTCTTGTCACTTGCTTCTAATACATTAGATATAGGCAATCCCAAAAGTTCTTTTCATCTAGCAACACTTACCAATCTACTAAATCATTAAGGTATAGTAAACACCAAAAAAGTAACATTAATTTATATTATTGTTTAAGTCTTCATAAACTAGCCTGCACTGTTTGGAAAAAAAACAGAAATATTTCCAAGACTTGTTAGGTTACTCATCAAAACCAAGTTATTAAGTATGTTAGTGTAATGCTCAAGGTCCTAATAAACGATTCCAGAGGCTTCAAAATTTTTTTCCTGTTATTAAAGAGGCCGAACTATTCAGTTCTTTGCCTTTTATGAAAATTGGGGGTCAAAAGGTGATTTTAAGTGTGCCAATTACTAGTCCCATTTAGAATTTGTGGAGGTTACTCAGCAAGCCAAAGAAACACCCAAGACATAATATGTTGAGAAATGAGACAAGTGTTTCCTTGACTACATTCCATCTCTACTGAAGAGTTAGGACCCTGAGGACATCAAAAACCTGCCTCTGATAGACATTGAAATGGGTGCTATTTTTCCAACTGATGGACATTCTTGTTTCTTCAGGGCTGCAGAAGAGGCCCAATACCTCAAGAACTACTGGCCAGGAAACAACCAGAAGAAAACAGAACAATCTGAAACAATGACTGAAATGCTGAAATTCTTTTTGCCAATTTTAAGAATTCTTATTTTGTTCATCTGAACTGGGAAACACTCTTACTGAAATATTGTCAATGTTAACAATGGTGCATATGATTTGAGAGCCAGTATTGCTTTTTGCTCAACATGACACTACTCCGAGTTCAAAGGACTTCAATTATGCCACTACTCCCAACAAAGGCTCAGGGCAGCTTACAGGAAGAGAACAAAATAGCTTATCAAACAAGACAATGCACAAAACTTACAAAAGCAAATAAAGTATTAAAACACAATACAAAATAAACCACCACTAAACAATATTCTGACTTAGCCTGGCTTGCTAAATGCCTACATTAACAGGAAGGTCTTACAGCACTTCCAGCTGTTGCCTAGGCTCAGACTCCAGTGGACTGCAAGGAGGAAGGGGTTCCGGAGCTGAGAAGTCACTGCCAAAAACAACCTCCCAAGCAGTTTCACAAAGCAAATCTGGCACGCTGATGATACTTGCAGAAGGATGATCTTGACTGACCTTAAAGATCACAATGGGGTGCAAGACATACAGCAGCCCGTTAAGCACATTTGGCCCAGACTGTTTAGGGCCTTATAAGTCAAAACTAGCATCTTAAATTGCACCCAGAAAACTACTAGAAGCCACACTTGATAAATCACATAACCACAGTTCTTGGAAGACAGACTCTGGAGGACTGGAGTAATGCACTCCTGGTGACCAAGCCCCATTAGAAGGCGTGTCATCATGTTCTGCACCAACTGCAGCCTTCAAGAGTAGCCCCATGTAAAATGAACTGCAGTAGTCCAGCCTCCAGGTTATGAAAACACAGATAATAGTTCAGATTCACATCTGAAAGAGGGTCACACCCTTCTTGCCACATGGATCTGATAAGAACAGTGCTCCTAGCCACCGCTACCACCTGAAGATCCACATGCAGCAGAGAATCCAGGAATGCCCCAAGGCTGCAAACTTGAGTGACAAAGGGAGGCTGAACCCAATCAATGATGGGTATCCCAATCCCATGGTGCTGGGAAAGGACTGATAGTGGGACGACTAAGAGGAAAGAAAGACAGCATATTGACGGCACCTCACTCCAGATCTCTCCGGAATCTCACTTAGGTGACTTACACACAAGTATAAGCAGGAGGGGTGGTCAGATTGACCTTTTCTTGTGGGGTCTGCAAGGGGTCCAAGGAGACAGATGGGCACTGATTCATCACCATCCTCTGGAATGTCTCTTTCAGGAAAAAGTAAAACCAATTAGGACTGGTCCAGTGAAAACCAACCAAGTTGCATAAGGACTTGATTGGCACCTTGTGGTAAACTATATCAAAGACTGCTGAAAGATCTATTGAGATTAGCAGAGCACAATTTTCCCTGTCAGTTTCTAAGTATCTTTCTATGCAGACAGGTGAACTTGGACATCATTTGGAGAAGAAAATGCAGCAATCATAACACTATTTCAGAAATGCTATACTCCAAATTAGAGACTTGCAGAAGACTCTCACTGCAGAATGCAATATGGCCTTATCTGCCATAACAAAGATTTGGTTCTTTGGCTTTCCTAGACCAACAGATCTTTAGAATATATGCCTAATATTAACAGCTGCAAGACTGAAAATAAAGACAGTTACACAGAGATGTATTAATACCCATTTGATTTTAGTTTTAGTGGAATAATCATGTGTGACCCACTGTATTATTTTGAAGCCTCCCCCAGAAGATAGAGTTGTGACCACAGGAGATGTAAATACCTTTTGGCAGTATCCTGCTTAGGCAGGCAAAATCTATGCACCCACTAGAAAAAGTGAACTTAATTCATACAGTATTTATGCCATCATTCTGGATGGTTGCTTCCTCTACTTAGTGCATATATTGCCTCCGCATATGGAGAAGATGAAATAAGAAAAAGATACTTGTAAACTGAAGCCTGAACTAAAAGCACTACTGAAAGGTTTTATTATTTTTAACCATTAAAAGATTATTTTAGACCTTAATTACATGCATTAACAGTTCTAAAGGCTCATGCACAAAAGTGAAAAAATACCTATCAAACACTTCCACATGTGCCCAACTTAACTTTCATTGTAAGCATAAACAAAATGCCCACATCTCCAGAAAACAAACACATAAGAGAATGAATACAAGATAACCAAATGCACAGCATGCCTTTTTATGCTTCCTTGCACTTTTTCCTGAAGTACAATAAAGAGGATGAACAGATAAATATGCCTGATGTTCCACAACACACATGCCCCGCTGCCAAACATCATTCCTGGCACTCTGCTGCTTTTAGCAGACCCATGACAACACATCCGACATTCCTCACCATGGCTAAAAGCTTTCTAAAAACTGAGAATGCCGCTCTTACTCTTGCTGCTGCGATATACAAGATCTCGCAAAACCTGACAATGACCAAACAAAACCTGGAACCAGCTCAAGTCCAACCATGATGCGCAAATCCACATACAAGCAGCAGGGGGAAGGGAGGCTGCTCCAGGGAACATTTAAACTTTGTGGTACAAAAGAAAGTTGGGGGGGTTTTCCCCACCCCTCTTCATTCTTCACACTGGCGCATTTCCCCTTCTTCCAGCCAACCCCAACACAGGCATAAAAAGCCTGTAAAACCACAAGCAGGGAAGATCCATGCCTGTGCCTACAGCAGCCAGGCTTTCTGCCCCTGTGCAGGTCTATTTGTCCCTGCCAGCACCAGCCAAAAAGGCCAGCCCAGCCTCTGCACAGGTGCAGACAGCCCCCTAACCCATACCCACTGCTCCCTTCTCGAATTCAAAGGAAGGGAGGAGATCCCTCCTTGTCTTTTCCCCTACAACAACCAATCTTGGTGCCCCTGTGCAGATCTACCTACACCCACCAGCACCAGCCAAAAGGACCAACCCAGCCTCCGGACTGGGGTGGGCTACATACAGAGCCCCCTAACCTTTACCCCATGGCCCCCTTCTCCTCCAATAAGTGGGTGGCGGGGAAGATCCCTCCTTGTCCTTTCCCCAGGGGCCCGCCAAGCCTGCCCCAGCCAGCACCTCATGGCCCCACAGCTTAGAACTACGTCTAACCTACTCCACTTAAAGGCCGATTCCCCCGGGCGGGCGCCGCGCAGGCAGCAGCGGGTGGGTGGATGAAATCCCTACGGGGACAGGCAGGCCGCGGCACTGTCACGGCTCCCGGTTCCCGGCTCCCATCTCGGGAAGGCTCCATTCTTCCCCACCCCCACAGGCTGCGTGTGGCCGGGGCCGGGGCCTGGGCGGCGGCCACTCACCACGGCGGGGTGACTCCGTGCAGGCAGGCCTCGCGCTCCGCTTCCAGTCACCGGGAGCGGGCGGCCCCATCAAGGCCGCGGCCGGGCAGCGGGGTACAGCCGAACCAGCCGCTCACCGCACCCGCTGCTGCTGGTGGTAGCCATTTTAATCCTCCTTCTTTGGCTGCCGCCGCTCCAGCTCTTCCCGAACCCCCTCCCTCCCAGTCCGGCCGCGCTCCGCCCCGCCGCCGCCGCCTTCCCGCGGGAATGCGGCACTCGCCCGCGCCCGGCAGGAAGGACCGTTGCCCTGACACTGGGGAGCCCCCAGCGGCATCCTGCCCCAAAGGGGCTGGCGAGGTGCTGTTTTCTTCCAGGGTAAGCACAGGGGGCCTGTTTGAGCCTGGGGTGAAGCGACGCCCCCCTAAATCATAGACAATTCGGGTTGGAAGGCGGGGTTCAAATTACACTTTGATTCTCGGGGGGGTTAACATCCAAGTTAAACTTTCATTGATTAGCAAGTCCACCTAAGTAATCCCTCCCCCAGGTTAGACAAAGTTAAACTAACTCAGATAGTTGGAACAGTTCTTCTCCACAAGATTTTAGGCACAAACACTCTTCAGGTTATCTTACAGGGGGGCTCTGGTCTCTTATGCCCCCCCCCAGCTTCCTTGTAATTCAGACCCTGTTGAAAAGGACCTCATCTACCCCAGTGGTTTCTCAACCTGTGGGTCACAAAAATGTATGCGTGTGGCAGATAATGTTTAAAAAATGGATTCTCCTTTAAAGGAGAAAACTGTGGGAAACTGGCTTTTCTCTCACAGGGTGGCAGAGTCCAGCCTGCAAGGGGCTGCTTGGGCCCCGCCCTGCACACATCCATCCTACAACCTGCCCACATGGCTTCCACCTGCCACACAATCATTGGGCCTTGCTGAATAGGTTCTGGACAGGGCAATGCTTGTGTGCAGCGAACCTCCACCATTGTGCTCTTTGAGACTATGCAGACCAGAGCTGTGACAAAACACATTGCATATTACCGATGGCGTATTATCAATGATTGCTCACTGACTAAGTTCAGTGGCAAACTACAGGAACTGCACAGGGCCGCTGAGAATGCTATTGCATGGCTTGGCAGTTACACAGGCTGACTGATCTAAGCTTCCCTTGCTGCAACTTGAAACCTATCCCTGGGGTGTCAAGTCCTGAAATGAGAACATGCTCTGAGCAGTTGCTGATTAAGGGTTAATGCCATTTCTTGCCCCTGCCACTGTAGCTTGCTGATAGAGGGCTAAGGAACAGAGGCGTGACTAGAAGACAGAACACCTGGGTTGGATCTATTTTCTGGATAAAGTGTGGGTGGGGGAAGGGCTAGGAGCTAAGCATCCTGGGATGCTGAAGACCTGCAAATTGCTCGTTTCATTTTTCTAGAGCAAACTGGAGTTACCCTAACACAAGCTGGATGGTGCAGCCCAGAGGTAGCCCTCACCTGAAGTGGTGTAACTCTGAGTTGCTTAAAAGATACTTAGTATAAGTTAACAAGCTTTTGTTTTTTGTGCCTTTAGTATGGTCAGAGTGTGATATACCACTTCAAACTTAGACAGTTCTCTCCCTGTCCCCCAACCAAGTATTTTCCTGCTCCAGAGCACATGAAATAGATTGAATAGGTTGAAATGCTTCACAGCTATAGAGAAACAGATAGCACCCAAATACCTACAGTGCAGTCACCACTGAGCAGATAACCTCACTATATACTTACATGAGTTCTTGGCCCTCTTCTTTAAACAAGGTTGAGCCTTGTTTCCTAGCCCATGAAAAGGGCCCTTTGCCTTTTACAGTGGTATTTTGAATTCTTGAAGACAAACACTTAAAGTTGATTGTTTTGTCTGCTCTTTTCTTTTTGAATCAGTTTTTCAAAGTTTATCCTCAGTTACTTCATTTATTGCCTTGATTATATTGACTATGAGATTTTTTTCTGTTTATTCTGGTATAGTTCAAAGACGGTGAGAAAACTGGCTTTGGATTCAACCTATTGCACTTGATTAGCAACTTTAATTCTTAGTGAAACTGCAGTGTGTAAATGAAGATGACTATAGAAACCAATGTACAGTTAGTAATCAAATACCAAACCTAAAGTGAGATGGCATAAAGAGATAAAAAGCCCAAAGAGGAAAATTTAAAATTAGTCAGATAAAATTGTGTGTGAGGTAAAGTAAAGAAAAGCAGGAAACTTCAAACAAATAGTGGAGGAAGCCTTCTTAGGATATAGCCTGGACTTAAAATATTTAACATTTTCTTTACAAAAGTATTTTCTTGTTTTTTTGTGGCAGCAAGTGCATTTTTGCTTAAAAGGCTGTTAATTTTTTTGTGAATATTGATATTCATTTATGTCGTGTTCATGAATTATGCAACCAGAACAACATGTTCACCTGAAAAGTTTGTATCAGTTATAATTAAATAAAATATTAGATGCATTTGCAAATTAAGTTCCAGATTCTCCTTGATGTTGCATAGAGAAATAGTAGCATAAAGAAACCCCCTTTTCATAAGTCAGACAGAAGCTCACTTCAGTGCTCAGCCATCTGCAAGGTGCTAGGTCTGCCTACAACACCAAGACAACATTTCATTCAAATACCCTGTTTAGAAAGGAGAGTCTTCACCAGACACAGCTGAGTGCAGAAGACATGCAGCCAGTTCCATATTCCAGCAAGTCATTTGGAGGGCTGGGGAAGGGGGAAACCCTGCTCCTAAGAGCTTCTTTTCAGTCATCCAAATAAAGTTAGCAGATCTTTGGAAATGCTCACCATAGCTGCTCACTTTTCTTATAAACAATCCTTTCTAAAAGTCAGTTTCTTGAACTGTTTGGAAGATCTGGCCCCAAGAATTCATGCTGCAATAAAGAGCACATACCGTAAGGAGCCAAGTCTTGCTTCCATGAAATGCAGAGATAAATGCAGCAAGTAGGAAAAGATCCCAGAGCACTAAAAAATGTGAGCCCAACTATGTTTCTTTTAGACCTATAGAGTGGAATCCTGCTTTTTTCTAGAAGGCATCTGCTAGAACCAGCTGTACCAGCAAGAGCAAAGTTTGGTTCAAATCATGAGAATAGGCTAGCTATTAATTTATTACATTATGGAGGATAAAATTTGCTTACTCATTTCTCACAGTACTTGAATCTGTTCTCATCCCTACGCATGAACATCAGGCACAGAAAGAAAAATGTTTCCTGCTATTGTGATTTTGCTTACTCCAAGCAAGTTGAATATAATCAGTGATAACACTTCTCTTTTTTTCTGCAGCTCAGAAAACTGTTATGCCAAGACAGACTTCCACTTCCTCACTCCTCCAGTGTAAACCACTTAAATTTTGCTGGTGAACAGATCTGTTATGCAACTTCTGGTAAGTATCTAAGTTTCTTCATTCCTTGAATGTCGAAAAATAAAGAACATTTCAAATTTTCATACAGACCCAATTCTGGTCCCTCTGGGGACTCAAAACACTCCACTCCTCTCTCCCCAATATACACTGTTGTGAATTTTGCCCTTGACCTCAAAAGAAGCCTGATGAAGCATATATGTTGTTAAGGCAATAGTGAAGCAGCACAACAATGAAAATTATTGGACAAAAAGTAGGGGTAGGCAACATCAGGAAGAGGTGTTTGTCTGTTTTTAATCAATCAAATTGACTTGTTAAAAGAAAGCAGTGCATATCCATTGCCTAAGGTGGAGCAGACACGCACAGTATAAAATTGTATAATGATGCACTTCAAACTATTGTAACATTTCTCTTCAGTTATATTCTACTTAAAAAAAAGTCTAGGTGTCCTACTATTTTCTTCTAATAGGAATGGTGGCAGCTCTCAGCACAGGCCTAGAATTAGAAAAGGAGCTTTGTGTTAAGACCAGTGGCTAGGAGCTGTATATGCATGCAGTTCATGTTACACACAACACTTAACAAATTTCTCTGTCCTCTTCCCACCCCACTTCCCCAGAAAATTAGAATTTGCAAAGTTATGATAGTGTGTTGTATAGTTTTATCAAAAGGATATCCACAATGTCAGGCACAATTTTGCCCTTTTAGGAATAGTTATTCCAGAGTATGCCAAGAGAAAACACAATTTATGCTTATTGTAATCTGAGTGCAAAAAATGTGCACTAAAATTGCAATCAAACTTTGTAACAGAAACAAGTTAATTCTGTCATTTGTGTGTTAACTGTACATAATCTTTTCACATAAGTCAATAGCAGTATGTTTTCCAGCCAGTGTTAGGGTAGAGAAATCACATATGGCAGAAACTGTTCCGTAAATCCTTTCAGCTGCGGAGTCAAACAAAACTGGGTAAGCAACAAAAACTCTTCCAAGCACAACAGCACTTGCATGAACAGTTTAGCTGCATGGAAAAATGTTGCTGCTTCTCTCTTTTATGCAGTAGGTTGTTCATAGCAATTTTATATATAGTCCATACATTCTAGTGAATTATCACAATGCCAGGCTGCAAAAACCCATATTGAGTTATAGCAATCACTTGTTTCCCTTTGTGGCAGAAAGCCACCTTGGTTTCTCCCCAAAAACTCTGCCCTGTGACAATGTGATAAAATCTCTGTGCTGTGAGCATTTGAGTAGGGTGGGCTCAGCAGAGGAGACTACACCCTTACCCTGTCTCTTTAGGTAACTTGAGCTGGCTGCGTTCCTGAGGGAGGGGGGAAACCTGCTCCCTCTGCGTATGTGACTGGTACCTGGGTGAGGGGCATCTACCTGGTGGGCTGGGATCTGCCCAGTAACAGGTGATGTATTTCAAATTGGTTGGCTGACAGCTGGCCTCCACTGGACCAGGTGTATGAGGTCACAGGGGCTATATAAGTTAGGACTGGCAGGAGGCGGTCTCTTCGGCCATGAGGTGAGGCTGGAGCCATGAGGTGGGGACTCAGAGAAGCATAAACATCTGAAAGGGCCCTCTCCCCCAAAAACTCATGAACCAGGAATAGCCAGACACTAGAAAGGATCTCACCAGCCCCTGGATGAAGTGCGTGAGTAAGCTACTCGAGATCTGATAGATATCTAGCTGGCAGTAACTCAGATGCGTGATCAAAAGGCTACCACAGCCAGACTTGCTCTTTAGGATTTCTAGGATATTGCTCAATCTTGTACCCTATTTTCACTCTATCCCTGTAACCAATAAAGTCTTCCTTTGTGACTGGTGTGGAAGACTTATTGAGGGGTGGGTCTAAATTATGCCTAAGAGACCCCTTAGTTCTGCGGACTAAGGGAGACTTTGCTTATTGCCCCCTGACTTGGGGAAGTGCCCCAAGAGTCCTGTACTGGGTCGAGTACCCGTAGGACATTAGGCCTGTGTTACCCCAAGGACACAGGGCTGGGAGTGAGTCCATTCTTGGGGTGGTGGCGGCCACGTTACCCCCAGGCTAGCGTATGTGCTCCAGGAAGGGCTCGGGCCGGACATAAGGCACCCCTAGGGAGGCATTCGGAGCCTGGCAGGTGGTCGGGCGCAGAGAGGTGGGCAGCTCAACACAGGAGCGCCCACTACTGGCCGGCCACACCCTTAACTTCAACATGTCTCCTCTGACAGACCTCATTGGGACTAACTGCTTATCTTTCTCAGAGAACATGCTATTTAGGGTGTGGCAGAATGCCGGGCTTGCGATTCTGGCACCGCTTGGGGAGCCACGGGCTTTACAGAGCGGGCAAGCGCGCGGCTTGTGGGGCGGGATTGGAGATAGCTTTATAACCGCCTTTGAGGTTCGCCGAGCTGGCGGAAGTAGACGACTTAGAGTAAGTTGTTAGTTTTCTGTAATAAGTCTATAGGATGTCTGTTGGTTCACGGGGTTCCGAAGCAAGCCCGTGCTTTCCACCACTGGAACTAGTTCAATGATGGGTACAGCTGCCGACTCCTTAAGTCCCAGAACTGGCCGACAGCTCATTGAGATGGGATGTCAGTAGTAGAAGTTATTATGGAGTAGATATAAAGTGAAGTAAAAATTTGTTTTATTCCCTCACCTGGCCTCACACCCTCTTACGAATAAGAGAGGAGGCCGGCTAGAACGAAGTTGCAGTAAATATAAGTATAGAGAGCGTAGATATGCTGTCTAAGCTACAAAGAGAGGCAGTCGAGAAGTGGAGTGCTCGACTTCAGTTACAGTATGCCGGATACAAAGGGGGTCTGTTGGCCCACAGGGTTCACTAGCAAGCCCTTGCTTTCCACCACTAGAACTAGTCCAATGATGGGTGCGGCTGCCCACTAGTTAGTCCTAGGGCTGGTCAACAGCTCATAAACGGGATGGTGGATACAAAACTGTAACACGGTGAATCATTCTTGATTGTTGGATTTTCGAGGCCTTGGTTTTCGCTGGGATACGCCCAGGCGGGGAGGCTGAGGACTGGCTGCAGGGTGATCAGGCCTGCAGGGTCGTCCAGTTGTCGTCTCTGCTACTTTCTGCCTCTATGCCTCTTTTATAGATGTTGGTTGGACTGCCTCTGTGACACTAACTATGATATAAGCCAAGCATACAGGGATAGGATAGTTTCTTTTACATAGTAGTTACTAGATAGGTTTTCTACATAAGTTTCGTTTCTGCAGAAATGACACTTACAGATAAGAAATGAAACTTACAGAATGCGCATGTGCAGCTTAATACAAGCGTAGAAAAGTACAAAGCGTTCATTTTGATTAAAAGCCAAAACTTCAAGGTTACATCAATGTGAGAGTGCCGCGTGGCAGTTATACAGAAATAAAATAAAACCTTTACATAGGGTAATTACAATACTATAATTAGAATAAAGGGATTTGCAGTTACTTTTCCCTCTTTGCAAAACATTTGTGCAAACAGGATTACATCAGTCTTTTTTTTTTTTTTTTTAACAAAATTTTCATGGTTTTTCCTATGTAAACACCTTTGCCTATTTTACCACCACTACCTTAGACAGTTGAAGTTTAACAGGAAACCAGTTCAACTGTCTACATTCAGGTGAAGTTCTCAATAGCTTCGGTAGGAATCAGGCCTTTCGCTTCTACTACATTAACTTACCCTGCTTCATGCAATCTGGACAGTAAAACTGGTCCAGTCTAGTTCTCATATACTAAACCAGATGTTTTTGCAAATCTAATTGCAGAAAAGTTATGCTGGAGCAGGAGGAAGAATCAGGTTTCAAAACTCCAGCAACAATTGTGGATGGTTCTCAATCAGTGACAATCTGGAATGGTTTATTTGTTATGTGTCTGCACCCTATGATGAGGAAAACTGACCCCAGCTTCTACATTAGGCTACCTAATAGTTTGTTATAAATGTTATGACCTTTTATTTGAGAAGCTTCCATGTCACTGTTTGCAAATGGCTGTTGATTGTGAGCAAGGGCAACATGTTTATTCTTTATCCAGTTATAATTGAGCCAGTTATAATTGAGCCAAATCTGAAAATAATTTAACATAGGAACACAAGAGAGGCAACTAAGAGAAAACATTGACAGCCTATCAAGAGAAGTAGTCAAATCCAGTTCTGAGGCCAGACTGTCACCACTGGCAAAGCAGTAGCAGGGCTACAACAATGGGGATGCTACGGAACTGCTGGAGGAACAAAGAGAGGAAAAAAAATAAAGCAGCTTTGGATTCTCTTACACAGTTCCTGAAGGCCCAGTAATTTACTCCTATTTTCAAGGTTGCCAACCCAAGACAGTATTCATCAGCAAGAGATTTTGCCCATACTGCAGTTGGACACATGGACTTTGGCTGGGGGCAACCTTGCAGCACCGTGCCATAGCCAGGCAATGGGAAAAAGTGATCGAAATGGCTGGGTCCCAGTGCCAGCCCATCTCAGACCTGAGCTTGGTCATTTTGCCCTGCTGCTGGAAAATGCCAACTCCTGATCTATGGCATCTCTGGTGACCACTATTTAAATTTGCCATTGTTCTCATCGAGTGCCAGAACCCACCCCTCTATAATTGTTATCTCATAATAACTAATTCCTTCTTAATAAATCTCCACTAGTTGCATTCTCCTTGGAATGGTAAATAAATTAGAATTTAGTGTGCTTGTTTGTGATAGTGTTAAGTTTCAGTGTTCAAATCATAGCAATTATTTATGGTCATGTGACAGGTGTATCTCGCTAGAGCCTTTCTGTTGGTGGCTCCGCCTTCCTGTCTTGGGCTAACCGCCTGCTTACTCGCCTGCCATGCCTTGATCTTAATTGATTGAGTGACGTAATTAGTGGGAGGCTGCCCACTTAATATGCCCTGTGTCAGGGGGCGCTATCTGCAGCTCCATTTCCTCCCCTACACCGCAGCCCAAGCCTTGCAGATGGTACTTGACATGGTTTGCCCTATGCCTTGGCCCACTTCTTTACTTCTGGGGCTCCCCGCTGCTCCCTCTTGCCTATAGCGCCCCCTGACACAGGGCATATAAAGTGGGCAGCCTCCCACTAATTACATTTCTAGTTGACTGTGAAGTCTTAATTCTGCCCCTTTTGCAGATACTTTATGATAATACAGTCTTAATTGTATATGATCATGTTAATTTGCCCTCAAGATCTGAACCTCATTCAGTCAGATGAGTTTACAAGGGTGCAGAATGAAGTTGGCATGTCCTCTTTTTTAAGTGCTTAACCATACAGCCTAAAAATCTGCAGCATATTTTCGCATGCAATATTTCTTTAGAGCAGGGGTGGGCAAAATATGGCCTGTGGGCTGAATCTGGCCTGCCAGTTGATTCTATCCAGCCCGCAGGCAAGCAGCACAGGTGGTGGCTTTGGCTTTGGCCTCTGCTGGTGCTATGGGGGATGCTGGGTGGAAGCAGCCATCTGCCCACCTGCCTGGCTCTGCAGGCAGGCCCTGGGTGAGCCATGCTCTGGTTCCAGCACCCTCCTGGTTCTGGGCCAGCAGTACCCCACCTGCTTGCAGCTCAGAGTTGGCAGGAGCCACCTCAGGTGCTTTGACCATGTGGTGGGTACTCCACACATGTGCTCAGAGGCAGAGCAGCTTCCCTAGCCACCTGCTGGCAGGTGAAGCTCCAATCCCAGCCACAGCCCAAGCCTTGCCTCCCACCTTGCCCCTACAGTGCTATAAGCCAGCCCAGCCATCTGCTGCCTCCCCGCTGCATCCAGTGCAGCTCCTGTCCTATCCACCCATGTGAGGCTGCCACTAGAGGCTTGGGGCTGGGGCTACGGCTCCTCCTGCAGTAAGGGGGACCCTAGGACTGTGGGTGGGTACAGCTTTAGCATGTTTATCTAAACATGGAAGCTGTAAAGAGGATTCATTGAAGCAAAAGGTCCACATATGCCTCCAAGAGAAGTTAAACTTTGTTAAAAGGGCTCATATTCTGAATGAGGGAAAACATTGCCATCTGGTGTCCAAATGGAAAAATGTGTCCTCACAAGTCTGCACATCTGGCCTTCATGTAAATCCCAGTGATTTGCTATAGTGTTTTGTAAAGTTTTGATTGCCATTTTAGTGTATGTGCCATATTACTTTTTTGTATGTGCATGCAAGTTTCCATTTTGAAGGAAGAAACTATTAAGTTTTATAGTAGTATGTCTGAAAGTAGAACAGATATGGATAAACTTCAATTTTGAATATGAGGAAACCTTCTGAATGCTTTTTTTCAAACAGAAATCCATTTAAGTTAAGAATAAATTATTAAGGTGGGGTTTTTTGGGGCAACATTCAGTAATGCAAATAAAAAAAGCCAAAAATGAATTCAGTTTATTATTTGACTATTTTGTTTACCTGTGCAGTAGGAAAGATGAAGCATCTGGAAAGTATTCATGAAAATGAGCAGAGAGATCAGTCTTACTGTTAAGATATTCAGAATTTGACAGGAAAGTTTTGAGTATATTTCAGTTGTAGAACCAGCTTGAACCTTTGTATTTACTACATGAATTTTAATACTTGTTGTTTCACTGTAAAAAAACAAAGAACAATTGTCAGTGTACAATACAAGATATAGAAGGGAAAAAGATGTCTTTGAAGGTGCACCAACAGCAGGCACTATAAGTCTCAAGTTTTATTTCAAACGTGTACAGAGGATTTCAGCATGATAGGATGAGGAAGCACTATGTTAGTCCAAGAGATTCATTTATTTATTTATTTAAGTAGTCCGTTACACAAAGCTACTGGATGAGCTTTGAAAAAAATAAATATTGGAGTAACGTATCAAGTCTCATCACAATTGCAATCTGCTTCCCATATTAAGAATCCAATTAGCTTGTTCTTTTGATTTATACTGTTGCTCCAGTGTCAAGCAGCAGCAGATTTCTACAGTCTTGCAGGCCAATTTTTCACAAAGAAAAATAAGTAATATGTAAATGGGCATATTTAAAATACAGCTTGCTTTGTTCAGGCATTCATGTGCTCCCTCTCTTTTGTCCTGCAACATAACAGTCACAAGCCACTGGTACTCAAGCCACTGATACTCCATTCCTCCTTTTTCCACAAAGTTCATCCTGCATATCAATGCCAGTTTCCCTCTGCCTCCAAGTATAGAGAAAAATGAAAAGAGCAAATTCTCTTCTGCAGCTTCTTCTAAAATTATTGCATGGCAATATGTAACATTTCCTCAAAGAGTAAGAATTTGTTGGAGAGAACTTCCAGAGCTATATGCAATATTGCCTTCTGATAACACTTGCTGTATTACATGCATGCCTACTTTCTTAAGCATGTAACTGATCTACATACAAATTCATTACATTTTCATGCAGCCCTACTCATGTCCGTAATGCATTTGGCATAGGAGAATTTTTACCTTTTTTCATTCATCTTATGCAACTACTGTCCACATAGTATGCTAGCACAAAACTTACATAGGTGCAAACTTCTTAAGTCCCCCAGCAGGACTGTATGAAGTAATAATTCGCAACCAGGATGCCACATGCAGCTCACGTTCAGCCATATAAGCTTAAAGCAGGCAGGAGCAGCCAGTCTTGCTGCAGCCTATCATGGTTTGAGCCCTTTAACCATACTCCTTCCAGGAACTGAAGTAGGCAGGGAAGGTGTAAATGATCCATGTGCCTCTGATTCTGGGAGGAACATGGAGCAGGGCTTCACTGGGAAAGAATTCAGCAGCGTTGGCCACCCCTTATCTGGCTGTGCCTGGGGCAGTTCCATTTGGTTATGGCAGTGGTACCAGCCTAGTCAAAAAAATCACTGAGGTGAATGGAGTCAGCACAGAAGTTTTCAACCAGGGTGCCACAAAATTTTTAAAAAGTTATGGAGGGGATGTCCTGAATCTAAAAAGGTTGACAACCATTGACATTGAGGGAAGCCATTGGATGAACACTTGTAAAAGACACCTTCAGAAGGAACATTTGAAGTTTGCTCCACAACCATTTAAGTCCATGTAGACAGACAGTCTAGCATTAGAACAAGATAGACCTTCTTGCCTTATAGCATACCTACAAGTAACTTGTGGATGAAAAGAGATTCATAGATTGTAGTTGGAAGGGACCACAATGGATTATCATGTCCGACCCCCTGCCAGGAAAGAGGACGAAGGTCAGATGACCCCAGCCAGGTGATTGTCAAGCCTCCTCTTAAAGACCTCCAAGTTAGGTGATAGTACCACCTCTCGTGGAAGCCCATTCCAGATTCTGGGCACCCTTACTGTAAAAAATGTCTTCCCAATGTCTAACCTAAATCTACTCTCCACTAGTTAGCACCCATTATTCCTAGTTACTTCCTGGTGTGCTCTGGTAAATAGCTTATCCCCGATTCCCTGCTGTCCTCTCTTGATAAACTTGTAGGCAGCTACAAGGTCTCCCCTCAGCCATCTCTTGTGTAGGCTGAAGAGATCCAGCTCTCCCCTCATGGGGTCTTTCATGGAGACCACTAATCATGCGAGTGGCCGTCCTCTGAACCCTCTCCAGATTCTGTGTCCCTCTTGAAGTGCAGCACCCAAAACTGGACACAGTACTCCAACTGTGGCCTGACTTATGCTGTGTAGAGGGGGAGCACCACCTCCCTTGATCTGTTGGTCATGCATCTGCTAATACACAAGGTGCAGTTGGCTTCGTTGATGGCCTCATTACGCTGCTGGCTCATGTTCATCTTGGAGTCAACTGTGACTCCAAGATCTCTCTCAGCCTCTGAGCTGCTGAGGAGGTCATCCCCCAACCTGTAGGTGTGCTGGGGATTCCTCCTTCCTAGGTGGAGTACCTTACATTTATCGTTGTTGAATTGCATCCCATGTTGTTCTGCCATTGATCTGATGTGTTCAGGTCGGCTTGTATCTGCTCCCTGCCCTCTGGTGTATTAACTTTGCCCCATAATTTTGTATCATCGGTGAACTTGGAGAAGGTGCTGTCCACACCCTCGTCCAAATCGCTGATGAATTATTAAATAACACCGGTCCAAGGACCGAACCCTGCGGGACCCCACTACCCACCTCCTTCCAGGCCAAGAATGACCCATCCACCACCACTCTCTGGGTGCGGCCCTTAAGCCAGTTAGCTACGCACCTGACTCTACAGGCATCCACTCCACAGCCCGTTAGCTTCCCTATGAGAATAGGGAATGAGAATGCAAAACTGTGTCAAAGGCCTTCCTAAAATCCAGGTAGATGACATCGGGCTCAGCTCCTGTATCAAGGCAGTGTGTGACCTGGTGATAAAAGGCTATAAATTTGTCAGGCAGGATTTACCTGTGACAAACCGGTCTTGGTTTCCTTTCAGCATTGTTTCACCTGCTGGGCCTTCACAAATGTGCTCTTTGATGATTTTTTTCTAGTATTTTCCCAGGGATAGAGGGAAGACTGACTGGACTAAAATTACCCAGCTCATCCCTTCTGCCCTTAAGAATGGGCACCTTAGGGACCTAGCTGGAGCACCATGAGTGCTCAAACAGCCATGCCAGTGGCTCAGCTCTGACACTAGCCAATTCCTTCAACACCCATGAATGGAGGTCATTTGGGCAAGCCAACTTCTGGCCATCCAGCCCTTCCAAGTGTTCCCTAACTAAGTCAGCACTAACCTTTGGCAGTCTGGTGTCTTTGGACATCTGTCTATGCTCAAGGTGAGGGAATTGTCTTGGTCAGTACTTAGGAATACTGAAGCAAAGAACTCATTGAAGAGCTCCACCTTTTTTCCTGTGTCAACCACCAGCTGACCTGATTTGTCCTGCAGGGGCCCTATGTTACACTGTGCTTTCCTTTTGCTCATTATGTATCTGTAGAAGGACTTTTTATTGTCCTTAATTGCTGAAGCCAGCCTAAGCTCCAGTCCTGCCTAACTCCCTGCAGTAGCACACCAGGGAGGTGTATGCCTCCTTAGTGGCTGCCCTTTCTTCCACTGCCTATACAATCTCTTTTCTCTGCCCCCAGTCTTTCCTAGAGCTCCCTGTTCAGCCAAGGGGGATTTTTTTTATCCCCTTATTCCCTTTCCTGCATAAGGGGATAGACTCCTTTTGTATCCCAAGGATCACCCCCTTGAGAAACCTCCGACCCTCCTAGACCCCCATTTACTCGATGCTCTTGAGTTCTGCCACCTCACTAACTAGTTTTCTAAGTTTAGTGAAGTTGGCCCTTCTGAAGTCTAACACTTTAGCCTACTGGATATTTTTCTCACCTTTCACTGGATAGCGAACTCTACCAAGTGATGGTCACCATCTCCCAGGTTACTGTGTCCTCACAGGTTCCCAAGATCATCCCCTATTGCCAAGACCAGGTCTAGCAAAGCACTACCCCTGGTGGGACTGGACACCACCTGGGTTACGTGGAGGTCCTGCACACAGTGCAAGAACCTCCATAAGCGGCTTATTTTGGCCGCTTGTTCCTCCCAGCAGCTATCCAGGTAATTTAGGTCCCCCATGACCAGTACCTCCCTCACCTGTATGGCATCTGAGAGCTGCCTGGAGAATATCTAGTCTAGCTTATCATCCTGGTGAGGAGATCTGTAGTAGACCCCCACTACCAAGTCCTTTTCCCTTGTCCCCCCCTGGATCCTGATCCACAGTGCCTCGGTATTCCCCTCCTCCACTCCAGCCTTGATGATGGAAGATGTACTGCTCCTTAACATAGAGAGCTACCCCCCCGCCTTTTTTTCCCCATTCTGTTGTGTCTATACAGTCTGTACCCCTCAATGCCTACCACCCAGTCGTGTGTAGAATCCCACCACGTTTCAGTTAAGCCTACTTGCTAGCATACAGTATGACCTAGTCAGAGTGTGAGCTCTTCCTGCTTATTCCCCATACTCCTGGCATTTGTGAAAGACATTCTAGCCCCCCCAAGGGTGGTCTTGGTGCCCCTTTGCCTTGATGGCTTGTGTTCCCCTTAGTGCTTACCTGGTTAGGTCCGGTACCTGGTTAGGTCCGGTGCCTTGTTTGTGACTTTCCAACCGTGGGTTCTCATCAACCACCTGTTTCCTGTCCCCAGTTGAACCCAATTTAAAGCTCTTCGGAGATCAGCCAACCGGCAGGAGAACAGATGCTTACCTCTAGGAGAGAGATGAAGATCATCCCATCCTTGGAAGCCTTCTCCCTGGAAGTGCTGGTCATAGTTGTAGAATCCAAAGCCTTCCTGAAGACACCATCTCTGGAGCTACCAGTTTACTACCCTGGTGCAGGCATCCTGGTGCCTCCAGCTGCTGCCAACTGGAAGAATGAAGAATACCACCTGTGCCCCTGACTTTCTGAGCCTGACCCCCAGGTCATGGAAGTCCTTCATGACGCAGTCAGGACTACCTGTAGGCATCTGGAGGAGTAAGCAGTGGAAGTACCCGTCAATCACAGTCTCATCCTCCCTGATCTCCATCAGCCTGCTCACCGCCTCCTGGAGTTCCCTCACCTGCTCCAAGGTCTGATGGTGGACACATGAGGGACAGGACAGGTCAGGCCCCCTCCCCCCCCCGATGGCAGGGTTCCCACCAGTTCACCCCTGCAGACAGTGGGACAGGGCTCTGTCTGGGTGGAGACCTCTGAGGAGCACCCCATGCCCCCCATGCCCTTACCTTAGCTGCAGAGCTATGAGTCCTCATCACTCTCCTCTTGGGTGCTCCTTCTTGTCGTCTTCTTCTGTGCACCCGCCTAGGGTGAACACCTGCGCAAATGCAGGCGCACGCTCTGTTCGTGCACGGGGCTTCCTGCCAGTTCACCTACGACAGCTCCAGGGAGGCTCCCCCTTCAGATCCTCTGCAGCTGTACCAGCCCTCTGCCATACTTACCTGACGGATAGTCTGCTGCCGCCGCCTTTGCCGCTGCTGTTGGTGAGTACAGAGAACACACGTGTGCCCACTCTGGTCCTGGCACTGCTGAGCTCCTGACTCCACCCAGCAGCTAGTCAGCACTAGGACTAGAGAGCTCTCTGCCCTATGTCCTGGCTTCCAATTCCCAGCATGGAACTGGGAGTTCCAGAGCAAGCAGGGACTAGGAACCCAATCCCCACTTGCTCTCCACAACAGCTCTGCATGACACAGAACTAGGAACTCCAACCCCTGCTCACTGTCTGGAGTTCCCAGCTCTGTGGCACACAGTTGCTCTAGGAGGTTGGTGGCGTCTGCCAGTGAGCCCCCTGCCAAGTGGGGTGGCTTGGGGGCTTGCTGGCAGATGCTCCACTTGTAGTACAGTTCCTGGTCAGCCTCCTGCTGAGTGCGGGGGCCTACCTGGCAGGGGGCTTGCTGGCAGCTGCCCCATGCCTGGGACAGCTCCTGGCAAACCCCCTGCTGGGCTGGGAAGCCCCATCCAAGAGGACACATGCAGCTGTTTCCCCCCAGTGTGAACAGCCACCAGGGCAGCTGTCTCTTGGCCCCAGTCGTAGCTGTCTCCTGGCCCCGTGCACATCAGATCCCTTCCTAATGTGCATGGGCCAGGAGACAGCTGCTGCTGCAACCATCAGAGCTCTTCTAGCCCCATGCATATTAGGACTGGAGCCCATGTCCCTTGCTATCCCATGGGCTAGCACCTGGGGGAGCCTGGAGCCACTGCAGGGGGGCAGAGGAGGGCAGGAGCAGCCCTGTACCAGGCTGCTCCCACTGGGAACAAATCTGCTCTTAACAGGATTTATAGATTTCATAGATATAGACATTAGGGCTGGAAGGGACCTTGGAAGATCATCGAGTCGAGGCCCCTACCCCAGGGGCAGGAAGTCAGCTGGGGTCATAGGATCCTAGTAAGATAAGCATCCAAATTTCTCGTGAAGGCGTTCAATGTAGGTGCATGAACCACCTCTGGTGGCAAGCTATTCCAGACCTTGAGGGCTCAGACTGTGAAGAAATTCTTCCTTATGTCCAACCTGAAACAATCTTTCTGGAGTTTATAACCGTTGGACCTTGTCATCCCCTGGGGCGCTCTGGTGAACAATCGTTCCCCCAGATCCTGGTGAACACCTCTAATAAACATAGATTGTTACCAGATTTGCCCATCACTTTGGGGTGTGCTCATTTATTGGAGATACGTTTCTAGGGTCCTTGTAATTCTATCAATGTGCTGCTTGTGTACGGGTGTTTCTATACAGAGCTGTATATCTCCCTTCTGCAAGATCTCACCCCCAATGGAGCTATCTTGCAGGACTGTTTCATTGGGGCTGAGTTCCTCCAGTCACCTAATCAGTCATACACACACAAACACACACAGATTAACGTGACACGCCTGACCCAGATGGGTTGATCAGCATGGACAGTCTGACACCCTCATATAGATTTCATAAACATCAGGAATCAGTTCATAAGGGCATGTCTGAGCCAAACTGGGTCAATCAGCCTGTACAAGCTTATCTCCTTCTGTGTTTCAAACTCAGCACATCCCAATCTTTTGCCCTAACTGTCCTATTAGTGGTAGCCTCTTGATGAGCACACCCCACAGTATTTCTGGGCTTCACAGGGATCTTTGGCTTAGGTTAAAAAAGCATTGCTGCAGAGCAAGTGGGGAAGGAAAAGTAGAGAAGGAAAAATATACCCAGTTACTACCAGTTTGACTATAAAAGTTATTTATTGCTGAGTATATGAAATGTATAATGCTGCTAGTAATAATAGACATGCAAAGGAAAACAATCAAAACAATTACAATACTACCTTGGTTTCACTAAGTATTTAGGGAAACTTAGCTCAGGCTTAATTTATACAATTCAGGTTCAGAAATCTATGCCTAGAGAGAACAAGAAAAAGAGAGTGAGAAAGAGAGAGTGAGAGCTGGGATCTCACTGTGCTGGCTTTCCCTCCGGATGTTGCCATCGGCCAATCTGTTGAGAATGGCATCTTTAATAATAAATGGCTGTAGTGGGCAGGGAGTCCCGTGGGACTGATGAAAGACCAATGCAAAGTTCCCATTTAATAGGTTGGTTTTTCCTGGGCATCAGTTATCAGTTGTCTCATCTGGTTTAGCAGGGGTCCAGTGTTGCCCTTGCTTTTCCTCCCGCTCCCCACATATCTAAAAAAGGACTTTTTATTGTCCTTGATACTTGTAGCTAGTTGGAGTTCTGTCGCAGCCTTGGCTTTCCTGGTTTGCTCCCTTCAGGACCGGACCAGTGCAGAATATTCCTCCTTGGAGGTGGATCACATCTTCCGTCCTTTGTAGGCCTTTCTTTTTAACTGCAGGAGGTCCGCTAGTTCCCTGGAGAGGCAAGGGGGCTGCTGTGCTCTTTTGCTGCCTTTCCTCCAAGATGGAATAGCCTGAGCTTGTTCATTGAGGATTGCTCCCTTGAGGAGCAACCACTCTTCCTGAACTCCCCTCCCCTTGGGGTCATGGTCCCTTAGGGCCTCACCGACAAACCTCCTGAGCTTGTCAAAGTCAGTTTTCCTGAAGTCAGGGACTTACGTATTGCTGACTGACTTGCCAGCTTTATGGCAGATGGTGAAGGTGATCAGCTCATAGTCTCTGTCACCCAGCTTCCCTTTGATCATTAGGTTGCTGATTAGGTTGTCCCCAGTTGCCAGTACTAGGTTGAGCAGCGCTTACCTCTCATTGGCCCGTAGACCTTGTGTCAAATAGAGGTCATCCATGCCAGAGAGGAAGCTTTGCGACCACTCAGATTTAGCTGAGCACTCTTGCCACGAGATTTCTGGGTAGTTGAAGTCTCCCATGACAACCACAGACCTGGAGCATGCGGCCTCTGCCAATTCCCTGGCCAACTCCTCGTTAAGCTCTTGACTTTGGGTGGGAGGTCTGTAGTATACTCCCACCATTGTGTCCCCTGTGCCATGTTCCCCATGGATTTTAACCCAGAGGGTCTCCAGCCGTTCACCCTGGTGGCCAGTGTCGGCTTGCATGGTTGCATAGCTCTCCTGGACATAGAGAGCTACAACCCCGCCCCTTTTATCTACACAATCCCTCCTGTACAGGGTATAGCCATATAGTCCAGTCATGGGTGGAGTCCCACCAGGTCTCTGTTATCCCTATGACATCATAATTTTTTGTGTTAAGCAGGAGGACAAGTTTCTCCTGTTTATTTCCCAAGCTCTGGCATTTGTGTACAGGCAGGAAAGTGTCCCCTTGGGGGCCCTTGCCTTGCCTACTGGTTGTTCCAGGGCTGGGGCATGGGTGGGCTCCCTTAAGTGCCTTGGCCTGCTGGCTTTGCAAGGGTTGCTCAGCGGGCCAGCAGTGGTGGTACTCCCCCTGTCCCCCAGCAGGCTTAGTTTAAAGCCTGGTGGAGCAGGTCAGCCAGTTAAGCTAAGAAAAGCCTCTTTCCCAGCAGAGAGAGGTGGAGGCTGTCCCTTCCCAGCAGCAGGCTGCCTGTCTCAGCAAAGAGCAGACTGTGGTCATGGAAGCCAAAGCCTTCCCAATGACACCAGCACCAGTCTTTGCTTCACTACCTGGATCCTCCTCTCCCTCCTCAGCCTGTAGCCTGAGACTGGGAGGATCAAAGAAAACACCAGACCCCAGACCCTTTAACCCCACTCCCAAATCCCTGTAGCGCCTCATGACCCAGTTGGGATCACTCCAAACTGTGTCATTGGTGCCCACATGGATAAGGAGCATGGGATAGTGGTCAGTGGGCTGGAGGAGTTTAGGGATTTTCTCTGCAGTGTCTCAGATGCAGGCTCCTGGGAAGCAGCAGACTTCCCAGGCTAAGGGGTTGGAGCGGCAGATTGCCCCCTCAGTCCCCCTCAGGATGGAGTCTCCCATGACAAACACTTTGCGTTTTGTCTTGCACATGTAGACATGCTCCTCGGGAAAGCTTACTGCACAGTAAAATACTGCGAGTATGGCGAAAGTGCATTAATTGCATGGTGTAGCTGTGTCCAGTGTGTGTTACCTTTTAAGTCTAGTTTGTACAATTCCATACCATTTCACAAAAAGCACCACGTAGTTTCAACAGGATGTATTCAACAATGGTTGTAAGAAGTTACCTATTCACTGTAAAGACACCTTCTGTATTATTCCATTTTAGAAGTGGGTGAAAGTCTCTTGACCTAGATATAGTATATGCTGAAATTAACTTTCTATTTCAGTTTAGATGTATAACTATATTTGGTCTAAATTTTGAGAAGTTTCTCTTACTTGAAAGCTCCATGTATTGTTTTTGTCCAAATGTTTTACCCAGAAGTCTTCAGAGGTATTGAAAATAAAGTCCAGTTTTGGGTGCTACACTTTAAGAGGCATATGGATAACCTGGAGAGGGTCCAGAGAAGGGCCACTCGTATGGTTAAGGGCTTGCAGGCCAAGGCCTACAAGGAGAGACTAGGGCACCTGGACCTCTTCAGCCTCTTCAAGAGAAAGTTGAGAGGTGACCTTGTGGCTGCCTATAACTTCATCATGGGGGCGCAGAAGGGAATTGGTGAGGCTCTGCTCACCAAGGTGCCACTGGGGGTCACAAGAAATAATGGCCATAAGCTAGCAGAGAGCAGATTTAGACTGGACATTCAGAGGAACTTCTTCACAGTTAGGGTGGCCAAAATCTGGAATGGGTTCCCAAGGGAGGTAGTGCTCTCCCCTACCCTGGGGGTCCACACTTTCCTGCCTAAGCAGGGGGTCAGACTCAATGATCTGTTGAAGTCCCTTCCGACCCTAACATCTATGAATCCATGAATCTATGAATAAAGTAAAGAAGTTTAAGGCTGAACTTTCAAATTATCTAAATCCTTTCTGCAACAGTATTTTCTGATTTATACCTTAAAGTATTTCTCAACATTTAACGAATTTCCACTTCCCAATAACCTAATATGATAGAGCTTCCAACAATATTGGTCTTTAAAGAAAGGTCACTATGGAAATCACTTATTTCTGCCACTGTGTAGTGCTGTGCAAAGTTTTGGTGGCTGATTTGATTCAGAGGAGATTTGGCCCCATTAGGCAGCCAAATATCTGAATCTAAAACAAATCAGGAAACCCATGAAAAGGTCCAAATCAATTCAGAAATTTGGAAGGCTTGCAGAAAACAGAAACTGAGAAGAGGGGGATGGGGTGATCTTCCATATATGGAACAGCCTGAGATGGGGGGAAAGACTGCTCTGATATTGACATTTATAGCTGGCCAGTGACTGTAATCTTTCTCTGAGTTCCCTTCCAATCACAGTGCCCTGGGGGAGGGACGTAGAAACAGCATATCAAGCTGAGTCTGAAGTGAGCTGTGTTATTCTTGAACCAGCAGCGTCTGAAAGGCTCTGGCTTGTTATCAAGTTTCTTGGTAGCTGGTCTTCTCTTGTGAGTTATATCCAATCCTGTCCTACATACCCTTGTCTCCAATCCCTATTGTTATCCTTATCCTTTTTTTTCAACTTATTCTTCCCCCAAAATCCTCTTATTTGTTCTTGTTAGTCTGTCTTGATTCTTTCTCCCCACAGAAAGAAATCTGTGTTTTCTCTGACAGTGTGTCATCACAGTACAGGAAATCACAACATATATTATGCGCGCACACACATTTTGCAGCACACCAAACATTATGAAGTGTGCTGGAAAGGCAGGTTTCTGGTCTTCTGGCAGGGGAGGGGAGGGGAGGGAGCAGAGGGAGAGCAGCAAGTTCCCCCCTCTCCAAACATAGATGTACCCTCTTTCCTGGCAGCGATGAGTCTTCTGCTGTTAGTGGGAGCAAGGATGTGGTAGCAGTGCCTGCACATGCACCACCGCCACTAACACTGCTAACCAGCAGCAGCATGCCATTCTCCACCCCACTTTCAGTTCCCAGCATGAGTTTTCCAGTGCCAGAGGAGCTGGATCTGGAAGCAGAGGAGCTCAGAGGAATAGCAAAGGAAATTCTGGGGAAGGGGGGAGAATCTGAGTTTGTGCTCCACAGCCCTCAAAGTTCCCCTAGAGGCAGGTCTCCTCTGGAAGGCACTTGGGAGGAGGTTGTGGGGGCAGGTGTCTTAGCTCCTCCTGTTGTGCCTCTGTCTGGGGAGGAGGGGGATAAGGCAGGATCCCCACCCTCAACCCAGAAGCTGGTAAGTAGTGTAGAGTAGGAAATGTTGAGGTAGCAGATGATCCCAGGTATGCGACCTGCCAGCACTGCCAAAAACAGATCAGCCATGGCAAAGACGTGAAACACTTCACCACCGTGGCGTCCTGCTGCATCTCAGGAGGCAGCACCCCCTTGCCCTTCTTCCTGCTCAGCCTGGCACCAGTGCAGACATGCCCAAAGGAAAGTCCCCTACTTGCTACAAAGCCCCCACCCCCCAAACCTAAGGCAGACCACCCTGGAGTGATGGGGGAAAACTGTAGACAGAGAGGGACATGTTCCCAAGGTGAGCAAGATCACCCAGACCACTGGGAAGATGCTTGCTCTGGATGACCAGCCCTTCTTCTTTGTTGAGCATCCAGGGTTCAGGCAGCTCATGGTGCTCATGGCCCCATCCTACCAAGTGCCCACACGCACCACATTTAGCAGGATGGTGGTGCCCTCGTTGTACTAGGCATGCAGGGAGTACTTGTTTGATTTACCAGCTTCCTTAGCAACTCCTTAATTATCCTATTCATTCGCTCTACCTGCCCAGATACCTGAGGGTGGTGAGGAATGTGCCACTGCTGCCTGATACCCAAGGCTTGCAGCAGTTGTTTAACAATAGCCCCAGTGAAGTGAGGACCTCAGTCCGAGTCCATGATTTTAGGAGCTCCAAACCGACATATTACCTCTGCCAGAGTTTCTTTGCTGTGGCTTCAGCAGTGTGGGTGCACATAGGAAATGCCTCCACCCACCTGCTGAAGGTGTCTATAACCACTAGCAAGTACTGGTTTCCTTGTGCTGTGCGGGGGACCTTGTCAATGTAATCCATTTGGATCCATTGCCATGGACCCACTAGCTTTTGATGGAAGAGGAGTCTGGGGCCTTTTCATTTTGCTCCCTCCCCTGCACAGCACAAGCAATTCTGCACCCACTCCTTCACATCTTTGGACATCCCTGGCCAGTAGGCAATTTCCTGCACCATAGCTGTTGTGGCTTCAGATGCCTTGTGCCTGAGGCTGTGACAAGAAGTTATGAATTCCTCTCTGTACTCCAGAGGCAGTACCCATCTAACTTCTCCAGTTTCCTGATGAACAGTATACTCCTCCTGAATCTTCCAATTTTGGTGGTTTGCGGACCAGGTTTGCACCACGGCAATGTCTCCCCACGCTCCTTTCTTCGCTGCAGCATCGGCTAATTGGTTCATTTTGGCTTCTAAAGTATCAGCCTTTTGATGACCTTTAACATGTCAAATGTATAGTGAGGATAGGTGCCTTTGAATCCATCCCCAAATTGCCTGCCAATCACCCTTTTGTACAATTTCTTTGCCATCAGCAGCATGCCAATTAGCTTTGTTCCAATTATATATCCAGTATAACAGAGCCTTAGCACAGAGGTCAGGGTCAGTGTAGATCCACAGTTTCCCTTCAGGTGGGTTATGTTGTTCAAGGAGTTCCTTCAGGGCTCGTACTTCAGCAGCTTGAGCTGAGTACCCCGCTGGCAAAGGACCCCCTATCTGATCATTATATAAATTCACTGCTCCATATCCAGTAAACAGCTTTCCATTTTCAAAGCTAGAGCTCCTGTCTGTAAACCACACACGGGTAGGCTGATCCTTCACAGCTGGGTTTTTTTCCAGCGGTGGAGCCACAGTGACCCCTGTGTTCCCTTGGCAAGGCTCTGGTGAGTAGTGACTTCTATTATCAAGGCATATGGGAGCATATCCACCTTAGACTGGGTTTAATGTCCAACTCTCCATCCGGTAAGGAACAATGCCCACTGGGCAATCCGGGTGTTGGACACTTTAGACCCTGTCAGGTTTCCTGACAAAATGTACTTTAAGGGTGACTGATGTGTCTGGATGATTACTGGGGCCATCTCTGTGAGTCCTTAAAATTTTTGAACAGCCCATACTGCAGCCAGGCACTCTCATTCACACTGGTTAAAATTAATCTCTGAACCTGTCAATTTGCGGGATTTGTAAACTGTGGGTACCAGTTTGCTGTCTGAATTTTTTTGTAGTAGTATGGCTAATAGAGTTATTTCGTTTGTTGCCAACTTAATATAGAAAAGGTTCAATGGGTTAGGGTATGCCAGAGCAGGAGCCTCGATTAACACCTCCTTAAGTAAACAAAAAGCCTTTGCTCACTGTCTTCCCACTCCCACTGCACCTTTTTCTTTAGCAGCCTCCACAGAGGTTGTGTGATCTCTGCAAATTGGTATATGTGGGAATGGAGAAAGTTAAAACCTCCAAGCAGCACTCGTGGGGAGTGAGGATCCTTGAGAACCGGCATGTTTAATAATCGATCTTTTTCCCTTCCACCCCCAGTCTTACACCCAAATAGGTTACTTCTTGCATGACTAACTGAGCCTTTGGTCTGCCGACTCTGAACCCAGTTTTCTGGATCAGAGCCAGCACCCTCCCTGTGCTTTCCTTCACCTCCCGCTCCTGATCTCCTCATACCGATATGTCATCTATGTAAGAGACCATCCTTTCCTGATCGGGTCCAGCTAAACTCTGGAGCATGGATACAACATGGTGGTGGACTATGGCTGGGGCATTGTGAAACCCCTGTGGGACCTGGGTAAAGGTGTACTGTTTCCTTTTAAAGGTGAAAGTGAATCGGTTCCATGACTCGGGGTGCAGGGGGATTGCAAAGAAGCAGTTGGCTAGGTCTATTACAGAAAACCATCGGGGACTCTCTTGGCAGGCATGTTAGCTACTATAGGAGCCATGGGGCAAGTTCCCTTGTTAATGGTTCGATAGTCAACAGTTAGCCTCCATGGTACCCGGTGTGCCTTTAGGACGGGCCATATGGGAGAATTAAATTCTGAATTTTTTTCAGTCAGCACTCCCTGCTGCAGTAGATCTGTCATAATGAACTGTATGGCTTCCTCTGCTTGCGTAGGGAAGCTATACTGTTTTTGAGGAGGCATTGGATCGCCTATGATCTTAATGCAGGTGTTGATCCGGCCACAGTCACTTTTACTCCTAGCCCATACATTAGGGAACTGCTGCACCTACTCATCCCCCTAGTCAAAGTCAATGGCTCCAACCCTCTTACACTGTTCCCACCTCCAATATGGGTTTGTCTCACAAAGCTCCCAGGGGTCAGCTGTCTGTGCTCGTCATACAACTCCGTTGGCTAGATCCAGGATCCAGCCTTCCCGGTTGAACAAGGGGGCTCCCAGAATCAACTGTTCAATGAAGTCCTCTTGTTGAACACCATCTCTTGTGGTCCCTCTGGGAATTGGATGCAGGTGGTTACCCCTGTGCACACCACCCCCGTGGATTCCTGCCCTGTAAAGGACCAGAGTGTAATTCAGTCAGTTTCAAATTGCTTCAGGTCCCATTTCCTCCCAAATACATTTAGCGCAGCTCCGGTGTCCAGGAGTGCACTGGTACGCTGTTACCAGATTTGCCTGCTACTTTGGGGTGTGCTCATTTATTAGGGCTAGGGTCTTGGTAATTCTATTAATGTGCTGCTTGTGTTACTTGTGTTTCTATACGGAGCTGTATCTCTCCCTTCTGCAAGCCCTCACCCCCAATGGAGCTATCTTGCAGGACTCAGTTCAGTGGGGCTGGGTTCCTCCAGTCCCCAAATCAGTCATACACACAAACACACACAGATTAACGTGACACGCCTGACCTGGCCGGGTTGATCAGCATGGACAGGCTGACACCCTCATATGCCAAGAATCAGTTCATCAGAGCAACAATAACTACAGTCAGACACAAGCACACAGTTAAACAGAATTCCTCTGCATCTGGCTGGGTGTCCAGATGACACCCTCATGGGCCAGCATTCAGTTCATTAGGGCACATCTGAGCCAACCTGGGTCAATCAGCCTGTACAAGCTGATCCCCTTATGTGTTTCAAACTCAGCACGTCCCAATCTTTTAGCCTCTTGATGAGCAGACCCCACAGTATTTCTGGGCTTCACAGGGATCTTTAGCTTAGGTAAGATGGGTGTTGCTGCAGAGCAAGTGGGGAAAAGAGAAGTAAAGAAGGCAAAGTATACCCAATTACCACCAGTTTGACTATAAAAGTTATTTATTGCTAAGTAGTGTATATCAAATCGTCTTTTCTATTGACAAGGGGTTAGCTGATCGGAACATCTCAGGAACTTGATTGATACTCAGGAAACACCTACTTAGGAACCAGCTTGACATTCCTATGGATAGCACATATACTTGATGGGATATCTCCTGGTGTCTTCAGAAACAATAGATTGCAGCATCAGGGTTTTGGATTTTTACTTGCTGTGAACAAGCCTCAGCTTAGCATGACTTTTCCAGATCTTACTATAGTCTTTTAATAGACTTAAGGCACTTATTGGAGTGTTCATAACCTGTTGTGGAGAGGACTTCCACCAGTCGTCTCGGGAAAAGTATGACAACACTTGTGGACAGGGCTCCAACGGGCTGGACGCTGTGATGAACCCTGTACCATTGTTCAGATGTTGCCCATACCCCTTCTGACTCGGTCTATTGCCTCAGCATTCCTTAACCCGGCAACCGAGTTTTAGCCAATTAAGTTTACATAGGCCTCCCATAGTGGGACTGGGGAATATACGGCACGAGATGCCTAGTAAACTTACTTTTGCTTAGAGGTGGGGGGAGGAAAAGTCCTTTGTAAATCCAGATTAGAACTGGTCTGCTAAATGCTGAGCTGGGTGTGGGGGTTGATTAGCATTTGGAACACAGCTTCCCCATCATGCAGTGCTCCCCTGCTTCGCTGACAACAATCCCCCTATCAATTTTAGGGTATGCACTTTTATTAGAACAGGTAACCATATAATTTGGTGTGTCATTAGGCTTTTCTCTGAACTGGGTGGCTGCAATCGCCCACCTCTTGATGTCCAATTAACTTCTCTGCATCCTGAGCCTGGGCTAGGACTTCTCCCAGCACATATCTCCCAGCCTCTCCAAGTGGCCCCATCAGTACAATTATGGACTGATGCATGCCTTCCTGTACCTCCTTCCAAAACCCAGGAGGGTAATCTATACTTCTTATGTCTGATGTCCATTTGTTCTCCTTGTCTAGGGGAAGAACCTCCCTGAGAGCAATCCCAACATAACGCACCAGATCACATAGTGCCTAACAGGTTCCCCTGGTGTCTGGGGGCCAACCCCAAACCCACTATGCTCTGGGGAATATTGTCTCCCCCAAAGCAGTCCACCTGATTCATAGCTGCCTGGCTTTCTGGGGTGGTGCAAGCCCTTAGTAGGCAGTGCCATTCCCGGACACTCAGCGTTTCACACTCCACTACATGGAGGGATTTCTGCAACCACCGTCCCAAATTCCTATTGTTAGCAGATCCCAGGGTCTTGACCAGGGCTGCTCGATCAGCTCCACTGAGGGGGACTGTTACCTGTGTGGTTTCCATGGGTTTTCCCTGAGTATCCTGAGTGACTGAGGTCTGTGTGATTGTGCTCACCTCAGGCACCAGGGTCCGCTCCTGATCTGACTTAGGGTCTTCAGGAGAAGGATCTCCTGTATCCTTTGGATCTCCCCGCCCCAAATCTCCCCCAGATTGAAGGGGATGTCTGGATCCCCAGCTTGGTCTCCCCACATGACAGCTGCTACTTGCAGGCTGCACTCCTGGAGTTCCTTTTTCAAATGGTTAATGGTATTTAGACAGGGGCCATGGCTGACCTTGGCTCCCTTCTCAGTTTGGTCTTTAGCCATCATCTTTACCAATTTTTGTAAGGCTTCTCGGCTAGCCTTTTCTTGGTCCAGTATTTCCAATTGTCAGGCATTGTCTTGATTTATTTTTCTCAATTGCTCATTCTCATGTTTGAAGTTTGGAGACAACCGCTTTAGAGTCTGATTACTGGTTTCCAATTGGACACATCTATCTTTTAGAATTTGGATTTGCTCCTCCTTTTCCTCAATTTCAGAGGCTTGCTGAGCTTTTTCCTCAACTGCTGTTTTTACAGCATGTTGTAGTAGCCAGACCAAGGCACTGGGCTGCCTTTGAACTCTGGATTTTTCACAAAGGCAAAATCTTTCAAATTGGGCTTCAGTGTCCCCTGTGGAAAAGCCTGAGGTGCACACATCCTCCCTCCATGGGCTGGGTCCACCCTTCAGAATCTCCCTATGGAGAGGGGAAATTTCCTCCCTCCGTACCCACTTATCCTCTTGGCCTCCTGCTCCAACTTCAGGGTTTTTTTCCCCTAAACAAAGACATTTTCTTCAACATGCCTCAAGCCTGTCAGTTTCCTTGAGTCCTCATGCTCCCAACCAACTCTGCCCCTGCCCCTGCAGTTCTACAACCAACTCCCTTCCTTGGGATATGCCCGCCCCTTAGGTGACAACTAAATCCAGACCCTCCTTGAGTCTGCCCACCCCCTTGGGTGAGTCTAAATCCTAGTCCACCCCCTTGGGTGACTATTGCCCACCCACCTCCATGGACATGGGTTCTATCTCCCCAATTACCATCTGCTAATAATCCTAGCGTGTGGCCTGCGTTCTCCACCAAATAATGTTGGCTACAAATGTCCAGCTCGGGATCCTTAAAATTCTGGTCTATTAGGTGGATTGAAACACTGTAATGAAGTCAGCTCATAAACCTGGGGCCTGGTCCACACACACACAGAGTAGCAAGCTACAAATGTTGTGGGGCGGGGGGGGCACCAGAGTCGGGTATACCTATCCCACAAGTGCTGGAGTCTGCTGTCGATGGCCAGTCAAGCTTCTTCCAGCATGGTGTCTTCCTCCAGAAGGGGGTTGCTGACTGGCTCTTCTGGCTGGACAGGTCAGCTGCTGGTCAAGTTGGAAATCAGGAGGACACTACTGAGGGTCACTTTTCACTGCTCTTTGTCTGTCCTTTGCAGACTTTGGTGACTTACCAGTTTTCAGGTTTGCTCAATCCAGTGGTCGTTGACCCTCGTGGGGACTTCCCCTTCGGTGGCTACTGGCTGGCATCTGTCAGCCCCAGGGGTCCTCCACATACGTGTACGTGCAGGTTTGGGAGTCTGTTGGTGAATTTTGATTAATTTACCACCGTCATGAATAGGTCTCTGGGAGCGGTCTGTCTTGGAGATATTTAGCTCCAAAAGTTGGTCCCCGCATTGATTAACTCTGACCAGGGCTTCTAGCCCTTGAACAGTGAAGTTTAGAGATTCCTGGTTGCTACATTGTCTCCTATTGATTTCTTCAGTTGGTTGACCTGCGGTTTCCGTAGGTGTTAATTGCCGCTCCTTACTGAAGCCTGCTACTGTGTTACCCATTCAATCACTGATTCACTCACTCTTTCAGGGGCCCGCCTGATGCAGGGAAGCGGAGGCTTGATTCCTGCCCTTCTTAACATTGTTACTGTGTATAACTTGCTTCCAAAACTAAAACACATTTCGTAAAACGTGAAGAGTATAAAATATAAGCTACAAGAGTAATGCTATGGCACACAAATAGATAAAAATACCAAAATACAAAAATACAAAATACACATATACAAACTTTAAAACACAATTCCTTATCTTATAGGGGAGATGTGTTTTAAGTTTGTGTGTGTGCATTTTGTATCTCAATTCCTTATCTTATAGTGAAAGAAAGAGGAAGGAAGAAAAGCTACAAGAGGAGAAACTTATCCAAAGAGGGGAAAGCAAATTCAGGCAAGAGGAAAAGGGGGCTTTCTGCTACACCAGGACCCCAATCGACACAGTCGATTACCAGGGAAGGTCCCTTGGTCAGGATCTGATCCTCACTCACACTGGGGTCTGGGTGTGGAACAGAAACAACCGTTCTGTTCCTTCCTTCCTGCTGGTCACCTGATGCACATGCTTTTGATACCTAATCTTATGCTAATCTGTTGGCTTTAGAGTCACTCACAATCTTGCCTTATAGCTGTTACCCTATGGGATTGAAAGGTGATAAAAAATGATCATAAAAGGTTACTACCTAGATTTGGGTTTATCCAATAAGCAAATTAGAATGCAGCACCTTTATGTTTGAAGGTGACATTGCTCCACCTAAGCCCCAACCCCTTTTAGGTTCTCTTTGAATATGCTTTCTTGGGATGTGCTTTCCTGGAATGTGTTGGGTATGCCAGGTAGTTGGATCCAGTTTATCATCAAAGCTGAACCCTGAGCAGAAACTATTAGGTTAGCTGATCTCACAGCTACAGCTTTGCCTATAGGGCCTGTGGCGGGCCAGTAGGGGGCGCTCCTGCATTGAGCCGCCCACCTTCCTGCGCCCGACCACCTTCCAGACTCTGAGTGCCTCCCTAGGGGCGCCTTATGCTTAGCCGACCCCTCTCCCGGAGCACACTCGCTAGTCTGGGGGTAACATTGCCGCCACCACCCCGAGAAGGGACTGTCTCGGCCCCGTGTCCTCAGGGAAACACAGGCCTAATAGTCCGATGGGTACTCGACCCCGTACAGGCACTTGGGGCACTTCCCCAAGTCAAGGGGGCAAAAAGTAAAGTCTCCCTTAGTCCGCAGACTTAAGGGGTCTCTTAGGCGTAATTTAGACTCACCCCTCAATAAGTCTCCCACACCAGTCAAAAAGGAGAACTTTATTGATTACAAGGGGTAGGGTAAACTAGGGTACAGGGTTGAGCAATATCCTAGAAATCCTAAAGAGCAAACAGTGTGGCTGAGGTAGCCTTTTGATTACGCACCTGTGTTACTGCCAGCTAGATATCTAATCTGATTGACCAGCTTACTCACAAGCATCTTCGAGAGTTGTCCAGTTTCCCTTCTGGAGTCTTGGAGAGAGAGAGAGAGAGAGAGAGAGATATCCAGATGGTAACGCTTCTCTGTCTCCCCTGCTTTGCTGCTGCTTCACATCGTGGCCAAAGAGAGAGAGCCTCCTCCCCCTCCCAACCTATATAGCCCCTGTGACCTCATTCACCTGGTCCAGTGGAAGTCAGCCCCAGTTGGCTGTCAGCCAACCAATTTGAAATGCATCACCAGTTGCCAGGCAGATTCCAGCTCCCCAGGTAGAAACCCCTCACCCAGGTGGCTGATGCCAGTCACGTAGGCAGAGGGAGCAGGTTTCCCCCCTTCCTCAGGAATGCAGCCAGCTCAAGTTACCTAAAGAGACAGGCCGAGGGTGCAGTCCCCTGTGTGCTGGGCCCACCCTAATCAAATTATTACAGCTCAGAGATTTGTCACAGTGTCACAGGGCAGAGATTTTGGGGAGAAACAAGGTGGCTTTCTGCCACAGGGCCCAGTCAGTTCCACGAACAGTTAATTTTATAATTTTGGCTAAAGTTATGATGGACAAGTTACATTTGCGGGTTACGAGCTTACAAGCTTTATATTAGCTAATGTTACCTATTTAGGCAAAATACCAAATGCCTCCAAGAAGCACATATTTATTGCTTATTAATCCCTCTGGTTCTGGCTGTTACACATTTCCAGTAGGGAAAGGCAGTTTGTGAATGGGTCTTCACAAGTACAGAATTTCCCCATTTATTAAATAGTCATCACCAAAAATAAGTAACTAAATAAATACTCCACAAAAGAAAATTTAATACCAGGACCAAAAATCTCCCCTCTCACACAATCACCAGCTCTTCACACTAGTGATAATGTTTTTCAAGAACAAATCCCACATCAAGACCTTTTTTTTCTCCCCACCACACTTTTTAGCCCTGTCCAAAAACCCCCCAAAACAAATACAATAAAGAAGTTATCCAGGACCTACCTTGTATCCACATACAGGCTCTGATGTAGTGGATGGTGATCCACCAACAGAGATTATGTTGATCACACTGAGTAAGGGCCCAACAATCCATTTGCTATCTATATTTTAAAGCGCCTATAAATAAGATTTGAAATCCTATAATGAAAGCTTGTCTTAGGTGAATTATTTGGAGCATTCAGTTTGTGTCTAAAGTAATAATGGTATCCAAGGAAATAAAGGAAATATTCTCTGACAGATGTCATATCTATATTGACTTTCTTCAAAGGGGACCTGTAGCTGCACGGGGTCCTAGGTGTGGCAGTGATCTCCCCTAGTGCCCCCTACCGTGCCAAGTCAGTGTTAAAGCACCCTCACCATCTTGCCCACCATATCTTTGATGTTAACAGTGTTTAAGGGGGCTGCCCTTAGTCCTCTCTGACATGGTGCCCTGATGTATCCCAGTCTTAGTTCTGTCTTGGGTGACTCGGTGCACCCCAGCCTTATGGGCTACATGTAGCTCCAGCCACCCCTGTACTACACCCCAAGCCTCACAGATGTACCAGATGTTGTTTGGTCAATTTCCCTTTCTGCACCCCACAGATGCTCTCTGGCTTGCCTCACAGCATGCACCCCACAGATGCTCTCTGGCTTGCCTCACAACTGCCTGCTCTGGGGCTTTGCCTTAGGGCTTAGGCAGCCTCACTCTTACTTGGCCCCCTCCCAATCTTCTGCTCCCTTTCTCAGGGCTGGGGTCAGTACACCCCTGAACATTGTGCCCTCTCTGGCACCAGGGTCCCCATGCTACTGTGGAGCCCCTATGAGGCCTCCTCCAACCCCTAATAGCCTCACCCAGTCTTCCAGTGTTATAAAACTACAAACAGAAAACTCAAGCCCCTGGGCTATAACATAAAATCTAAGCCATCTGGCTAACCAACATTTAAATCCCTACCAGGAAATTCTCCACCCAGTATCCATAAACAGAAGCTGCTCATGCTATCAGGCTTCTCTTGTCTGTTTACTCTGGCAGAATTCCTTCTCCCTTGGCTGCTCATTGAAAGAGAGAGAGCACACTCATAGCCTTCTGCCTGGGTCTTATCGTGCTTAGCCCTGCCCCCATCCAGTCAGCTGACTCACACAGGTGCAGGCCTTTAGCTCCTCTGGATTGCCCCTAGTACCAGCAGCTGAGCCCATACTGCTGCTTTTCCAGTCCCATGCTCCTGTGGGACACTGTGCACCTTAATGCCCTGCTACAGGGCACCATTCTTAATGTGGTTTTGGGGTTTTCTAAAAGATAGTCAGCAGTCCTTCTAAGCAGCAGGTTTTGCTGCTGCTACCGCCATCACTATCTACACTTTCCCCAGGAAGGGAGTGGTGCTTTAGAGTAAAAGAAACTAAACTTCCTTGTTTTGAAGGGGAGCAGAATCTACAAAAAGAAGCTTATAACAGTTTCTATATTATGACACAGCTACATTAGACAGTTGAAGGTTTGCAAGCAGGAGGAATTGAACATACTATTTTAGGGGCATTGAATCCTCAGAAAACAGAGAAGATTTTCTAGTTATAAAATTGGAGTTGGGCTAAGGACATATGAATACCCAAATTAGGGTGGATTGGATCAGAAGCATTTTACTAACCTTCCGGGACCATGCATAATGGCACTCACTGTGAATTTATAGAGAATCTAGCACAAAGCCTGTGTGATTCTTATGGTGGCTATTGCACACTACCTCTCTTCAGAGAAGGGCAAATACGGCATATGAAGTTGTGGTATACACTCAGCCTCTGCAGATAAAACTTCCTTCTGTCTCCTATCCACTGCTCTTTTTGAAGAAAGAGTGTAAAGCCGGTCCTTTCTGGGGGTAGAACAAGTTCATTTTGAGCAAAATGAACAAGTCTGTTAGAAATATTATTAAAAATGCATTATCAATAGCTGTTAGTTCCCATCAATAGTGTTGTCCTCTGAATAAGCACGGCTGCCAGCCCTCCTTGTCTCCTTAATGAGAGAGGGAAGGGGGGGGTTGGAAACTGAAGGAAAAACTCCAAGAGCTCTTTGTACTAAGGTATCATTCTCTCTTTGTTCTGCAAATTTACTATCTCTTTGTTACACTAAATCACACTTTCTTTCATGGCTCCCACAGTTCTTAGGCTAAGATAAGAGTAATTGCCATTTTAGCCTTCAGGTTGAACCTTGAGTAACCTTGGGTCCCTTCTAAGCACGCGCAATAACCTAATACATATTAAGCCTATCCGCCCTGCATACTTAAGTAGTTAATTATAATACACATGGGATGCATGATCTGACGTATTCTCATGCATGTTTGTATGAACCGGAAATGAGTTGTAAGAGTTCCTGTTTCTGTACACGTGCCAGAAGAGAGGGGATAAAAGCCTGCTAATGATTGTGCTGGGGGGCAGAGGGTTTTGATCTTTTGTCTTCTCCCTCTGACCCTATTTGCAAATATATACCTTTTGTCTCACCAACAATGTGTGCCTAAGGATTTGTTATTCAATGAGCCTCCAAAGAAAACGAACCGAGAGAGAGTTTTTTTTACCTCAAGTCCATGGCTCTGCTGAGGGACACTGTTCAAATAGCCCTTGGATTCTTGTACTCCATTCTAAGCAAAAGTATATAGTTAGACTTGAATGGATGTTCAGTTGTTAGGAGAGAATTTTTATACTGTCACACAGGTCACATTAGACGTTTTAAATTGGTGACTGCTAGGTGTTTAGAACACAGTATTATTGTTCAGCCTTTTATGTAACAAATATGGGCATTAAGCACTAGTTTTAAAAGTTAATGTAACTTTTTAAAAGGGGCTTTTCCTTGTATCTTTAAGGTATTAAGAGCTCATTGTATTACATATTATTTTAATACAATTTTGTTTTAATATTTCATGTGTTTTTATAATTTATCTGGTTTTTATTGTAAGTTGCCGTAAGCTCTCTTGGGCAGGGTAGCATATATATATAATAAATAATACTACTTGTTCAAGTAGTCTCTTTGCAGTTGTTGATAATCCGTGTGAGTAAAGCCAGTCACATGACTGCGTTTATTAAATTCTGGCCTTGTATATGGACTTGACGTTGGACTCATTGAGATGTTAGTGCTTTTGATTTGCAAGAGTTAGGCCTTGGTACACATTTATTTAATGGTGCAATGGGATCCAATCCCTGATTCCAACAGTCCTGTGTCCTGCTGTGCCACACATACATGGCAGGATGCATGATTTTCAAATTAGGAACCAGATCTCAATTGCATTATTACCACTTGTCAGTGCAGGGGGAGTCTGGGACCATAATGATGATCCCAAATGCCTTCTGTACCTACAAGTTGATTGCTGAGTGCCTGCAGCCTGTCATGAACTGGTGAGATCCCAGAGCTGGGACTGACCATTGGCTGATTGTTGGTTTCAGCCCCCCGGATTGCACTGAAGCCCATTCAGAACTTCAGTACAGTCCTGGGGCTGGGACTGGCAATCAGTTGATTGATGGTCTCAACCCTGGGACCACACCAGAGCTGGTTTAAGACTGATGCAGTCCTAGAGCTGGGACTGACCATCAGTTGATGGTGAGTCTCAGCTCTGGGACCACAGCAGAGCCAGATTAAGATTCTGGTGCGGTTCTGGCACTTGGACCTACCAATCAACAGATTTTGCATTCCAGCCCCTGAACTACACTGGAGCCAGTCCTAGAATCCCTTGCACCAGGATGTCAGAAAATCTTGTGTGCAGCCCAGCTGCATGCATAGATTTTGAAGGCCCTGGCATGCTGGGGCCCCAGGATTCAGGAGAGGTTTCCTGATCCCTGGATTCCTATGCACCAGCAATGTTAGAAAATCACATGTGCAGCTGGGTTGCACACACAGTTTTTAAAGTTCAAGTTACTGTTTATGGTGCAATTAATAGCTTAATCACATCTTAAGCTTAATGTCTGCCAGGGGCCTTAGAAAACATCTTCAGTTTCTATTTCTGTATCTGCTGTGCTATGGAAGGTAACCATTTCTTCAGTCTTCACATTAAGTTCACTGTGGCGAATATGAAAGCACTCTGAAATTACCTTAAATTAATACTTTTGGCTTTTTCAGAACACTTCAGGTGCTGAGTGATGGGACTAATTAACAGGTGATGAGCTGTGCTAAATAAAAATTGTTGCTTGAGGCAGTGTTGCAGAGGAAATACAACTACAGTCATCTGCAGTATTTGAGCTTCAGTAGTTGCAGAAAGACCAGCTAGTCACTTAATTCAAACTAGAGATATGAGGGGTGTGGAGTTAGGTTGGGGAAGGTGTTTGAGTTATACTCAAGCTAAATGGTGCACTGACAAACTCCTAGTGAAATGACATAAAGACTGCTCTGGTTAGCCTGGAGAGATTCACCCCAAGCTCTTGTTCCTTCCAGTTATCTCCATGTCCTGTAGAAAGAAAGCTGCTTCTATCTCTTGACTTCCTTTTGAGATATTGTTTGCAAGCCACTATCTTCAAGCTGCAAGTCCAGTGCTCCTTGCTCCAGGAAGAAAGTAGTGCTTCTTACAAGTCCTTGCCTTAAAGGCCCAGCATATTCTTACATTCTCAATTTTAATCTGATGAGTCCTCAGATATCAAAGTGGGCTTGCAGATCACAGAAAATGTAAAGCAGAAGGTGGTAGGCAATGAGACAAGGAAGGATACTAGATCATCATTTTTTTTCTTACTTGTTTAGTTAGAGGCAGTAGAAGGAAGCCATTTGACAGCCTCCTGTCCGCTTAGGGATATTTAGCAACATGATTATAAACATTTGGCTGCACATTTCAAATTCTGTATTTGCAAACTTTTGTAAATGAAACATCAGACTTTGACAACCCAGCCCTGGAGAAACTAAAAGGACAGTAGCATAACTAAGGTAAGGCAACCTGAACAGCCTTGGGGTGGGGGGCAGAGTGGTGGGGGGAGCGTGAAATTTGGGATTCTGGCTGATTGCTGCATAAATCTTGTGTTTTTTCTTTTCTCTTTTTTTTTCATCCAGAAGGGAGCTTTCTACAGCCCTCTCCTCATCCCACCCAGAAGAAAGGCCAACATCTAGCAGTAAAGGTGGTATTCTGTTCTCTTAGATAACTATATTTGATCATCTACATGGTCATTTAAGTCATGAAATGCCACTTACATCACCCTAAGTGACTACTTGTGCAACTGCCTACTAGGGGTATGCATATTTGGATTCAGCCTGAATCGCAGACAGTGATTCGATTAATTGATTTGGATTACTGTCCCTGATTTGATTCAACCAAATCTGAAGATTCAATGTTGATTTGGAGAATCAGCGATTCGGGCATAGACATTGATTCAGAGGGTTTTGATTCAACTGAGCTTACTTTCATTTCTTCCCCTTTACACTTGCTGCAGTAATATCAGTACTTGAAAGCTTCTGGAGGCTTTAGTTCACATACCATACACACCAAACACTCTTATCCTGCCACTGTACAGCCAACCGTATCACTTTAACTCTCCTTTCCACAAATGTGGGACCATTCAAGCCCCCATGTGTCTGGAACTCCTCAAAATTTAAAAGCTGGCCATGCCATTAGTTCAGTCAGTAGTTTTCTATGAAAGCTCCTTTATTGTCACCACAGTAACGTATTTTAGATAGTATTGCTGTAGCAGTGGAGAACTTAATCCCAATAACACTTACTATCAGTTACTTGCTGTTGGACTGATTCTGAAAAAAAAATGTTTTTAACAAATACTATAAAGCCAGCACAACACAGCTGAGCACAATTTGTTGCCTGTAGAAGTATGGAAACATTCCCATAAGTGTACAAATTGAGGGTAATTTATGGCTAAAGCATACTTAAATACAAAGATTAAGAAATGAGATGGCTCAGAAGACCTTGTATTTCCTAATTCATACGCTGCATCTTTTATGAGCCTTCTTGTAATGGGGCCCTTACCCATTACTTCCTATTCCCAACCACCCCTGCCAGAGGGCACCAGCCCCAGCCAGTAGGCACAGCTTCCAGGCAAGGCGGCTGCTGCTGCAGCAGTAGCATCAGCAGCCACCACCCAGGGAACTGCTGGGCACCCCTGGTCTCCAGCAAGACTCCTGTCCCTGCTGCAGCACTCCAGGCAGTAGGTAGGGATAGGAAGCTGTGGCATTGAGGGGAGCAGGCTGGTGAGGTGGGCTCTGCCTGCAGCTCCCTTTGGTCTTGTTCATGCATGGCTGGGAGGGGGAGTGCACCCCAACCACACCCCCTACCATACCCACACACACATCCAACACTGTCCCACACCCTGACCACACACACCACCGTACTCATATGCACACCCCATACACCGCCACACATCTATCCACACCCTCCCCCACATACAGCCCCCTCCTACACAATATACAAGCAGCCCCAACCCCTTTCAAAAGGAGTACTTCTTGGTTACGGGGAGAGACTCACAGTGGCAGTGGTCAGGGACTAGGGGCGTTGGTCTTTCCAGTGTTGATATGTGGAGCATGCCTCTCTAATTAGGTTAGATGACCTTTGTTGATGACCAGAACCATATACAGGTTTCTCTCACTTTATGCTGTACATGCATTTCTGGAAAATGGCGCATAACTCGCATTTGCATGAAGGGAACCTACTTTACAATGTAAGAAATAGGGATACATTCCAAGAACCTCAAATGTCCTGACCCCCAGTCGCATTTCTAATCACTTTTACAAGGCAATTTTGGTACTTGCCAACAGCAGACAGTATACACAAGCACAGGGTGATGGTGGATGTTACCCTAATGGGGATGGCAGCTACAGAAGCACACATCACAGACAACAAGCGAGGAGCACAGATTCACACAGGAATTTTGATGCATGTCACTCCCACAATGGACAGCACAAAACGGCTGACTGCAGGCTTCCACCACACCAATCGCATAAAAATGAATTTATCTATTATTTATTTAAAATATATAATGAATTTTTGGTATAAAAAGGGTCATTGCATAAGAGCTAATTAGCACATACAGAACCTGCATAAAGCAAGGGAAACCTGTATTTCAGAAAGAGAGAAACTACTTGGATATTCATATTCTCAGTCTTACTGCTTTTCTGTCACTTGTGCTTAATTTGAATGTACCTATTAAATTATTGCTATAACACTTCTGAAATTGGAGTTGGGACTACAATTGTGCCTTTACTGAATTTTAGTCAGTTTCATACATATAGAGAATAACAGCTTGGTGGCTTATCTGTTGTTGCATGTGTTCTTTAATGAAATGTTCAAGTTAATTAAAGATCATGAGGAAATCTCTTCCTTTTCTAAGCAAGTAATGTGAAAAACTTCAAGGAGAATCTTCTCTCTTTGGTCATTAATCTACACTTATTTTCAGGTCTGATTGTGGAGACTGGAGTGCAGCTTTATAATCTCCATTTAACGTTACTGTTCTATAATAAGTTGTCCATTGTCCAACTCTCAGCCTGTGGGCTGCATGTGGTCTACAAGGGACGGATTAACACAGCTCCAGCCAAGCCACCACTCCTTCCACTCCCCATCTGCTGCTGCTGCCACAGTTCTTCATGTTCCTCTTCTTTTCTCCAACTTCAGCTTCCTGCCCCTGTGCCACCTGCATGGTACTTTGTGGCCTGCAGCCTGTGGCAGGAAGCTACCTTTGTTTCTCCCCAAAATCTCTGCTCTATGACATTTTGATTAGGATAGGCCCAGCAGAGAAGATACACCTTTACCCTGTCTCTTCAAGTAATCTGAGGTGGATACATTCCTGAGGGAGGGGGGAAACCTGCTCCCTCTCCTACCTGACAGCTATCTGGGGGAGGGGCTTCTACCTGGTGGGCTAGAGTCTGCCCAGCAACTACTGATGTGTTTCAAATTGGTTGGCCAACAGCCAACAGGTGCTGGCCTCCATTGGCCCAGGTGAATGAGGTCACAGGGGCTATACAAGTTAAGACTGCCCAGGAGGTGGGGGGTAGCAGCCATGCAGGGGACTGAGACTTAGAGAGGAGTTTAGCATCTAAAACTTGCTCTCTCCCCCATAACTCATGAGCTAGGAACAGCCTGCCTCCAAAGGGAATCTGCAACAGCCTCGGGATGATGCTTGTGAGTAAGCTACTCAAGATCTGGTTCAATATATAGCTGGCAGTAACTCAGATGCATGATCAAAAGGTTACCTCAGCCAGACTGTTTTGCTCTATGGGATTTCTATGAGATTGCTCTATCCTGTACCTGATTTTCATGCTACCCCCTGTAATCAATACAGTTCTTCTTTGTGACTGGTGTAGGAGACTTATTGAGGGGTGGGTCTGAATTATGCCTAAGAGGCCCCTTAGGTCTGCGGACTAAGGCAGACTTTCCTTTTTGGCCCCCAACTTGGGGAAGTGCCCCAAGTGCCGGTACTGGGTCAAGTACACGTAGGACTATTAGGACTGTGTTTCCCTGAGGTCACAGGGCCGAGAGTCCCTTCTCAGGGTGGTGGCAGCTTATGTTACCCCCAGACTAGCGAGTGTGCTCCAGGAAGGGGGTCAGCCGGACACAAGGCACCCCTAGGGAGGCACTCGGAGCCACCCACAACCCAAGAAGACTGCGTCCAGAAGGAATCTCCAACAGCCTCAGGATGATGCTTGGAAGTAAGCTACTCGAGATCTGGTTAGCTGGCAGTAACTCAGATGCGTAATCAAAAGGCTACCTCAGCCAGACTGTTTTGCTCTGGATTTCTATGAAATTGCTCTGTCTTGTACCCTATTTTCACCCTACCCCTTGTAATCAATACAGTTCTCCTTTGTGACTGGTGTAGGAGTCTTATTGAGGGGAATACTAATTTATGCCTAGGAGGCCCCTTAGGTCTGCAGACTAAGGGAGACTTTCCTTTTTGGCCCCCAACTTGGGGAAGTGCCCCAAGTGCCTGTACTGGGTTGAGTACCCGTAGGACTGTTAGGCCTGTGTTTCTGCAAGGACACAAGGCCGAGAGAGTCCCTTCTTGGCATGGTGGCAGCTTACGTTACCCCCAGGCTAGCGAGTGTGCTCCCAGACAGCCAGACATGAGGCACCCCTAGGGAGGCACTCGGAGCCTGGAAGGTCAGGTGCAGTGAGGTGGGTGGCTCAAGCCAGGAGTGCCCCCTACTGGCCTGCCACACAGCCCACATGGCATGTGGCCTCTGGCTGATCAGCTGTTAAACAGCACTCTTTTTTTATTATAGTTTCCTTGGAATCAGTGTGTTGGTGACTTATACAGAGTGTTTGACAGGAATTTTCTACTACAAGTTTGGGGGAAATTGGTGTAGACTATAGTCTATATTTAGTAGTTTCCAAGATTTGTTTTTATTAAGAGGGTAGGTTCCTCACAAATTTTCACATGTTATTTCCTGTACTAGCTAACACAATCTTCCAGCAATGGCCCTTCAGCTCTTTAGCAGGTACCCTTTTTCTTATTGTCCGTTCAGTGCCTCTTTTACAGACCCACAAACTCCATTTATTTGCAATAGAAATATGCCTAGAAACAGGTGTAATTTGAGATTCCAGTACTCATTATAAACATCTATAATCCATTAGAGTCAAAGAAGGTAGGGGAAGCTGAGACTTGCCTATCAATTTTTAGAAGTACAATTGGCAACTGCAAAATGCTAAGTTGATATAAAATGAACATTTGATTTTTCCATTAACTTCATTGACTGACTTTCCCCCTGTTTATGCTTAAAGCCACAATGTTAATTGCCTTGATGCAACAACTAAAATGCAGTTATTACTTGACAAAACCCATTATTTAAATGCTGAATCAGTTCCTTCAAGCTGGGCTGAGAGTTGTTTGGTAAATCAGTCATTAGTTCATTATGACAACCAAAATAAAAACTACCTTAGTCCCTTCACTCTTCTATTTTTTCATCAGCCCCACAAATTGAAATTCTATTGAACTAATTGTTAGTTTCTTGACTGCAGAACTGCAATTGTTAGTCATTTTCCCCCAGCAGTTTGGTGACCATAAATACCATCAGAAAAAATCCATTAATGCATGCCTGAGGCCTGCTGTGAAAGCTTCTTGCTTTGCATACAATATACAGTTAGAATTATTAATGTCCATTTCAAGAGTTAAAGCCAACTCTCAGATCTATATGGGGATTTTTTCCATTGGGCTTAATAGTCTGAAATGTGGCGGGGGGTTTGTGCAAAACTACAGAAAGACTTAGGGCTTTGAGAACAGTGTAAATCACACTTTTCTTAGCTGCCAACTAACATTAGAAGTGCCTGATGTCTATGCACACCTAAGTTTTTTAAAGTTATAGTTTCTCAGGTTCCTAAACCTTTACCTCTGGACATGTTAATAAGCATCTCTGTCTTCCCAGAACCAGCTCAGCTCTCTCATCCTATGCCCAAACCCTATAAAACCCATGAGCTAGGCATGTCTACCTATCTGGTGATGATCTGATTACTCATAAGGCAGAAAACCATCTCCACTATCATCTAAATCCAATCTCCTGCTTGGGGGGTGGGCTTTTTTTTTTTTTACGTTTTTTTTTTAAACACTTAAACCTATCGTGGCAGCTGTCTGTCCAGCTTTTTTTTTTTTTTTTTTTTTTAAAAAGGTTGTAACAAAATTTTCTCTGCACTTGTACAACTAGCTCAGTGCTTGAAAATAAGTTTTTTCTGAAGTTCAGCCTCACAATTTCTACCTATAGGGCAAACCTATTGCTTTGTGTAAGGAGAGTCCCACTTCTGGCAGTCATTTTCATGTTTGAAAACTGTTACTAAGTCACCCCTCATCTTATTTCCAGGGGAAATAGAACATTCCCAGCTCCTCCAGTTTTTCCTCAGGTGACTTGCTTTCTGACCTTCTTAACTGCTGGCATTTGGATTTTCTCCAGTTGCTCCATCTTCTTAAAATGTGCTTAGAAAAGTGGATGCCAGGTTCCAGATGAGCCCCAAACAATGCCAAGTAGAGTGCTACTATAAGTTCACAGGTTCTTCATAAGATGCTTCTATTAATGCGACCCAAGGTAGCTTTCTTTACAGTGCTTCTGCCAGCCACCAACCCTCCCCCCGCCCAAGCCCCCAACTTCCCTCATTCTTTTCTTGAGCATTTTGTTGTTCTTTTCTGATGTGAAGTACCTTACATTTCTTCTTACTGAATTTCATTTTTTCTAACTGTCCAATTCAAGCTGGAGGGAAAAATCCCAAACTATCCCTTAATTATTGGCTCAACCCTGTATTAATAATTACTTCTACAAGGGAGGAAGGCAAAAGTCAGGTCCAATATGTTTGAAGTTGTTGGATTCTTCATCTGTGTAACAGGGTGGCCTCCTCATCAGGTCTTCACCAGCTGCCCTGCTCCTGGGGTAACCGCCTGCTTCACTCTCCTGCTGCTCCTTGGTGGAAAAATATGAGAGTTGTTACTAAGGTGGGAGGCTACCCATTACTCGTCCTGCTGACAAGGGCCTCATACCCTTTCCGATCTCCCCTCCACCGGTCCCAAGCCTCACAGATGTTTCTCTGATGTTACTTCTCCAGCCTATGGCCATAGCAAACTGGGCACACAGTTGTAGCTCTTTTCTATAGCCCTGGAGGGTCACTCTCACATGTTAACCCTCTGTCAACAGGGTCCCGCTCACTCCGCTGGCTCTCACCCAGCCTCTTTAATACTGCCCTCTCTCAGGGGCCCCGCCTGGCCTCACCTGGCTTTGGGCTTAGCTTTTCTCACCTTGGTCATTCCCAGTGCAGTCTGGGTATCTCCCACTACCCTAACCTGAGCATTGACTGAGCAGTTGTACGACTGTAGGCCTATTTCACTCCTAGCCCCTCTCCAGGCCACTATGCCCTCACTGGGCCTTCTCATTTGCCCACACTCATGGGGAAGCCCTGCAACTAGCAGAAGACTATGTTGCTGCCAAGGCTGAAGGGGGAACCCCTAAAGAAGGAAAGGAATGGGAACCCTGCCAATCTCAGATGAGCAGAAGGAGGCTCAAAAGGGAGGAAGATGGAATTTCCTAGGGTCCCAAATCGGGAGGTTTGGAATGGTGAGCCACATGAGATTGTATGCTACCAGTGTAGGGAAAAGGGGCACCTGGCCCGTTTTTGCCACCAGAGGCTGCAAACTGAAGCTGCATCCAGCTACCCTCATGAGGGGAAAATGAACTGCAGCTTTGGGAGACATAAGGACCCACAAAAAAAACAAACCTAAGCCCTTGATTAATGTTAGGATTGGTGATGTGATAATCCCTGCAGTAGTCAACATGGCTGTACACAGACCATGGTAAGGGCAGATCTGGTCCCCCCACAGATGGGTACACCAGAGAATGCAGTCAGCGTGGTCTGTATACAAGGGCTTCCTACACATATGAAAGAAGGAAACTCCAGCTGACTGTACTGGGACAAACCGAAGAATTGACAGTAGGGTTAGCTGAAACCCTTCCCTGCCCCATGATGCTGGGTGTAGATTGACCCCATCTGTGAGAAATAGTGACATGGGTATTGGGAAAATAGCGGGGGTGAAGAGCATCTTACCCAAGAAATCTATTTTGGAGAGTCAGACAGTCAGGAGGAATAGTTAGATTTGGATCAGATAATTGGAGGAAACACCTTCAGGAAGAGCAGACCCAGGAACTGCTCTATCAAAACATTCTGTGGGAACATCTGGCAAAGAAAGAAGACAAGGTGCTGGACCCCAACCTGATGACAAAGAGCCTGAAATTAGAGGTAAAGGATGGCATTCAATACCACGTGGAAAGGGATGGGACAAATGGACCCGGGTATTGGTGCCCCACTCTTATTGGAGGACCCTGCTCTGAATGACCCATGCCCTCCTTACGGGGGGGGGCATATGGGGAGAGATGAGACAGAGGTCAGGCTGACCAGATGGGTATTCTGGCCTGGGATCTATAAAATGGTCAAGTGGTACTACCAGGAGTGTCCATCTTGCCAAAAGACCAGTGGGCTGAAATCACACTGAGCTCCATTAATGCATCTCCCATTGGCTGGGCAACGCTTTGATCTGATAGCCTTGGATACAGTGGGCAGAATTGCGTGGGATACCAGTCTTTGTGATTGTAGATGATGCTACCCAATTCCTAGAGGCGGTCCCGCTACAGTCTGTGACAATGCCCAAGATAGCCGAAGCACTGATGAAGTGGGTATCCTGGGTAGGAATTCCCCAGGAAATCCTAACAGACCAGGGAAAAAAATTTCATGTCCACAGTCCTACAGGGGGGTCTGCAGTTACATTGCAGATCAGACAACTCCAAACATCAGTGTACCATCCACAAACAGATGGCCTTGTGGAGTGCTTTAATCATACTCTCAAAACCATGGTCTGAGCCATGATACAAGGAGACCCCAGTAAGTGGGAAGAAATGTTGCCACCTTTGTTGTTTTCAGTAAGGGAGGCCCCACAGGTGTCTACTCAATATTCACCCTTTGAGTTGGTCTACAGGCACCAGCCCAGAGGACTAATTGACTTCATATGTGAAGGATGGATTGAATCAGAACCAGGTCAGTTCATGCCCCTGGAGGTGGTAACTGATTTTAGGGAGAGACTGGAGAAGGCTAGGAGCATCATGGAGGAAAACCTGGCATGGAACCAGGTAAGGCAGAAACACTTATACGACCATCACACCCGAGAAAGAGAACTTCAGGAAGGGGACCAGGTGCTGGTGATGCTACCAGATGATACCCACAAATTGCTGGCACGCTGGCAAGGACCCTTTCAGGTGGTGAGGAAGGTAGGCCCAGTGAATTATGAGGTGTTGAGGATGTAACCTAAATGAAGGAAGCAAATTTATCACATCAACCTTTTGAAAAAATGGCACCTACAGGAGGGGTGGATCATGCATAAAAATGGGGACCTAGATGACCTAGGAGGTCCAGAGCTCTCTCCAGAGGTGGGGAGTGTGGCAGGAAACCACCTTTGTTTCTCCCCAAAATCTCTGCTCTGTGACCATTTGATTAGGATGGGCCCAGCAGAGGAGACACACCTTTACCCTATCTCTTTAGGTAATCTGAGCTGGCTACGTTCCCAAGGAAGGGGGGAAAACCTGCTCCCTCTGCCTATGTGACTGGTATCAGCTACCTGGGTGAGGGGCTTCTACCTGGTGGGCTAGAGTCTGCCCAGCAACCAGTGATGTATTTCAAATTGGTTGGCTGACAGCCAACAGGTGCTGGCTTCCATTGGACCAGGTGAACGAGGTCACAGGGGCTATATAAGTTAAGACTGCCCAGAAGCAGCAACCATGTGGGGGACTCAGACTTGGGAGCTTTACCATCTGAAACTGGCTCTCTCCCCCATAACTCATGAGCTGCCTCCAGAGGGAATCTCTAACAGCCTCGGGATGATGCTTGTGAGTAAGCTACTCGAGCTCTGGTTAGATATGTAGCTGGCAGTAACTCAGATGCGTGATCAAAAGGCTACCTCAGCCAGACTGTTTTGCTCTATGGGATTTCTATGATATTGTTCTATCTTGTACCCTATTTTCACCCTGCCCCCTGTAATCCAATAAAGTTCTCCTGTGTGACCAGTATAGGAGACTTTTATTGAGGGGTGGGTCTAAATTATGCCTAAGAGGCCCCTTAGGTCTGCAGACTAAGGGAGACTTTCCTTTTTGGCCCACAACATGGGGGAGTTCCCCAAGTGCTTGTACTGAGTTGAGTACCCGTAGGACTATTAGGCCTGTGTTTGCCCAAGGACACGGGGCTGAAAGAGTCCCTTCTTGGGGTGGTGGCAGCTTGTGTTACCCCTGGACTCTGCAGTGGGGCTCGAAAGGCTTAGGCGCCCCTGGAGAGACATGTGGAGTCCGAAAGGTGTGGACGGACCTGGTGAGGTGGGAGTCTCAATGCAGGAGCTCCCCCTACTGGCCCGCCACAGGGAGGCACCCAGTGGTAGAGGATAAGCTAGAAAGAGACCAACAGGAGGAGATGGAGGAAATAATAAATGAATTCCAAGATGTTTTCAAGGCAACCCTGGGGGAGGCACAAGGCATCGAACACAGGATCAAGACTCCAGCAGGTTGCGTCATTTGAAATCAGTGGAGAAGATTACCCAGACATCAGTGGGAGGCTATTAAAAAGGAGATCAAACAGATGCACTGACTGGGGATCATCGAGGAATCGCAAAGCCCCTGGAGGAGCCCATTGGTGATAGTTGCTATGGTACACTCAGACTTTGCATGGATTTCCAGAAGGTGAATGGGGTAGCTGAGTTTGATGCGTTCCCCATGCCCAGAATAGACAACATGGGGGTCAAGGCAGAATCCAGGCAGTAACCAATAAGGTTGATACCCTGTGGCAATACACACTCCCCAAGACCTTGAAACAGCTGAGATCCTTTCTAGGGTTTGCTAACTACTACTGCCAGTTCATAAGAGATTTTGCTTGCATAGTAGTCCCACTTCCTAATCGGGGAAGAAAAATCCGGTCAGATGGAATGACCAAGTGGTTCAGGCCTTTAAAGACATCAGACATGCCTATGCCAGGCACTGGTATTGTATACCCCGAATTTTCAGAAAACCTTTTACCACAGCCTTAGGATCTATCCAGTTCCAAAAGGAGCACAGGGAGGAAAGATCACCTCCAGAAACCCCTTATTTCACTATCAAGCATGAGTGCTTAGCTATTCACTGCGGGGTGGAACTATTTAGGTATTAGCTGCTGGGAAGATGATTTATTTTAATAACTGATCATCAAATGGCTTCAGTCAGCTAAAACTGACAACACACGCTTAACAAAGTGGTTTTTAGCCTTACAGCCTTCTTATTTTTCAGTGAAGCACTGGGCTGGCAGGGGCAATGTAGCTGTCAATTTCCTGTCATGACCTGAGGGATGAGATCCTGCCATTCCTGACTCGACCCTGAGAAATGCAACAGAAAAAGGAAGGCTCATCATAGTTTTGTTCTTTTATTTTCAGACCAGACGGGGAAGGTGTGTAACAGGCCAAGGGCAGCCCTGTTCCTTTGCCCTGTTCTGACTCTCCCTGTGCTTGCAACTTTGTAACAAAGTGAATTACTTAGTGTACACGGTTGGGAAAACTTTCACCCTGGGTGCAAAACCTAACTGATTAGGAGCCAGCAGCTACTTAAGTCCACGGCAGGGGATTTTCCTTCACTCCCTGGGGCACAGTGTAGAGAGATTCAGCGGGGATGCCAGGAGCAGCAGACCCAGCACTGAAACAGCTTGCTGATAAGACCAGATGGCTGGGTGCAGGTAACCACAGTGACCAGTGTAGCAAGGAGATGAGGAAGAGAGGGGAAACTTACCGACTGAGAGAAGATCCCATGGAGAAAGGATCCACTGGTATGAGCAAGAAAGAGAGAAGAGAGTGGGACTGGAGTAGAGCTGACTGTCTTGAGGGAGTGGGCTGCATAGTGGTGGAGGGTGAGCTGTGAGAATAGCCAGGGTTCTCCACAATTTGTGTGGAATTTACTAACAAACCAATTTTCTTTTATCCTGCTTCTGGGGTGATTTACTATACCCTCTCTTGCTGGGGAATTAACTTCTTATTCTTCCATCATTCCAAAGTGTGGCAGGCAAGCCCTAGGGAGAGAGACTTCATTATTCATCCCCACCTGGCCAAACGTCTGTACCTCACTTGTTGCAGAAATTTGAAGTTTTGACATGAATGAAGCTGGGCAATCTTATCTTGTGTCCTGAGGCTGTATCAGTTCTTGCTTAGCTCCCTGCTACAAATTGCCATATGCAGTAGGGCCCAAGGGCCTTGGATTCTGAAGTGGGCCCCCTGCTTCACCATTCCTCCAGTGTGTGGATTACCTGCTAGTATCCCTGGTTAGAGCAACTCTGCCAGCCAGATCTGGCTCTTGAGTGGTATATTTTACATACCTGAAGTACAGAACTGGAGAAGACAAAAGGCATTGTCAGCAATCCCTCACTTTGAGGATGATCTCTATAACAGCTCTTGGAGTCTTGAGGTGGCATAAGATTACAGAAGACTGTATTGTCTCTTATAGTAGATGTGGTGGGCCAGTAGGGGGCGCTCCTGCATTGAGCCACCCACCTCCCTGCACCCGACCACCTTCCAGACTCCGAATGCCTCCCTAGGGGCGCCTTATGCTTGGCCGACCCCTCTCCTGGAGCACACTCGCTAGTCTGGGGGTAACATCGCCACCACCACCCCAAGAAGGGACTGTCTCGGCCCTGTGTCCTCGGGGAAACACAGGCCTAATAGTCCGACGGGTACTCGACCCCGTACAGGCACTTGGGGCACTTCCCCAAGTCAAGGGGGCAAAAAGTAAAGTCTCCCTTAGTCCGCAGACCTAAGGGGTCTCTTAGGCGTAATTTAGACCCACCCCTCAATAAGTCTCCCACATCAGTCAAAAAGAAGAACTTTATTGATTACAAGGGGTAGGGTAAACTAGGGTGCAGGGTTGAGCAATATCCTAGAAATCCTAAAGAGCAAACAGTGTGGCTGAGGTAGCCTTTTGATTACGCATCTGTGTTACTGCCAGCTAAATATCTAATCCGATTGAGTAGCTTACTCACAAGCATCTTCCAGAGTTCTCCAGTTTCCCCTCTGGAGTCTTGGGGTGAGAGAGAGAGCTAGATCCAGATGGTAAGGCTTCTCTGTCTCCCCTGCTTTGCTGCTGCTTCACCTCATGGCGGAAGAGAGAGAGCCTCTTTCCCCCTCCCAACCTATATAGCCCCTGTGACCTCATTCACCTGGTCCAGTGGAAGTCAGCCCCAGTTGGCTGTCAGCCAACCAATTGGAAATACATCATCTGTTACCAGGTAGATTCCAGCTCCCCAGGTAGAAACCCCCCACCCAGGTAATTGATGCAAGCCACGTAGGCAGAGGGAGCAGGTTTCCCCCCCTCCCTCAGGAATGCAGCCAGCTCAGGTTACCTAAATAGACAGGCCGAGGGTGCGCTCCCCTGTGTGCTGGGCCCATCCTAATCAAAGGGTTGCAACTCAGAGATTTTAGTCACAGTGTCACAGGGCAGAGATTTTTGGGAGAAACAAGGTGGCTTTCTGCCACAGTCGAAGCCTGCATTCGACATAGTTTAATGTGAGGAAGCTAGTACATGGAAACGTCATCATAGTGTGGTTGTTAAGATAGAGATCTAGACTCGGTGGCAAGAGAGAACTGTACATGACAAGAGACCTCCAGCTTCTTGTAGCTTTCTTTCATTTTTATAGCTGTTGAGATCCTGACATCATTGTCTGCCTGATCCACTGTTACGGACTTGGGGTTGGAGTATAGTTTTTCTGGAATCTCCCCTCAGGCCTGTTCATCATAAGTGACCCTGCCAGGAGTGTGAAACTGAATGAAATAGCTCTGAGGATCATTTGGATATATAAGCCTCTCCACCACTACAAGGTCTTGGTCCGTGGAAAGACAGACAAAAGGCAATCTCATGGCAAGGGCCAGCAAACATGCTTTGAATAAGTGGTCTGTGTTCCTGCTTCTGATTCAGAAATCCTGTGTCACACTACAATTGGTATTATTTTCTGTGCCTCTTTTTTCCCCATGCCAGCCTCTCTATCTGGAAAATGAATATGGTATCAGCAAAGGCCACAAGGCTGTTGTCAAGGGGAATTAAGTGGTGGTTGTAAAGAATTAAGATGCTATATAAAACCCCAGAGAAAACCTAATGAAGGAGTTAATTGTATGTTCTTAGTAGGGGGTGAATGGCAGGTAGTATACAAGAAATATCTATGAGTATCATGAATCAGGCAACCCGTCTATGGGTGGGGGGGAAGAAGGAGAAGTCATGTCCAAGGTGAAGATGGAGAAAAAATATCAATAGACACAAGTATTGCACCTAAGGAGAGGTTAAATACACAGATATAAAATGAGGAACAACTGGCTAGGCAGCTATGCTGTTGGAAAGGAAAGATGTTTACAGTGGGCTGTAAACTGAGTCAATGGTGCAGTGCTACTGCAAGAGAAGCAAGTCCTCATGCTGGGATAAGCATGTTAGGTCCAACAACTGTTCTAAGCTAGGATGGACCTTATGATCTTTTTTATGTTGACTCTGCTTTTATGTTGAAATCAGCTAGCCGTGTTTCTCAGTCCATGGGTCACAACTCAAAAGTGAGTTGCAAGAATATATGACAGGGTTGGTAACAAATTTAAAAGATGGATTCTCCTTTAAAGGAGAAAAATGTGGTAAAATGTGGGTTTCCCCTTGCAGGCTGGCAGAGTTCCAACCTGCAAGGGGTTGCCTGGGGGTGGGAGGAGGGCAATCAGGCAGCATGGAGATCAGCTCCTGGAGCTCCCTGCAGGTAAATCTCTGGGATGGGAAGGGGAGAGAAGGTGCATAGACTGTGTCGGGGCGGGGTACAGGCAACACTATCTCCTCTACAGGGTAGAGCCATGGCCTAAGGGGAGCAGCAGTTGGGCCATGGTGGCTGGGCAGAGCCACAGCCTGGTGCGCAGGAAGCAGGACAAGGTGAGGGCAGCATAGTTTCTCTCCCTCACCCCCTGTTCCATTACTCCTCACATTGCTGGCAGCATGGCTGGTGTGGGGGTTCTATCAATGGCTGCACCAATGAGTCTTGCCTCCCTGCTGTACCCTTCCACACTGAGTCCTGCCATGGAGGTGGCTTCTGCCTGTGCCTGCTGTGGGTGCACAAACCTGGGGGGCATGTGCACCCTCAGTGCCCCACACACCCCTGGCCCACACATCTTCTCCCTGTCCCACACATTAGGGAGCTGGGTCTTGGGGCCAGGGGGCAGCAGGTCAGGAGTGAGGGGCACCAGCAGGGTTGGGGGTATGTTGGTTGGGTGTGAGGGGCACCAGCAGGGCCAGGGGGCTGTTTTATACTTAAACTATTTACTAGGTCAGGACTGTTTACTAATGGATCTTGCTGCAAAAAAAGTTGAGAACCACTGAGCCAGAGGACATGGTTTCATTTTGAGCCCTGTATTGAATGACAAGGACAACTTGGCAGAGTCAAGTAGACAGCAGGATCCCAAGAAGAGATTTATTTGTGTTTTCTGCTCCTCTATGAAGAAGTTGGTCTACTATACTTCTTTCTTTCTCTCTGGGCTTCCCACATGCTGCTGTAGCAAAGTAGTATGGATGAGTTGTGGCTTACGTGACTGGAGGTAGCTGAGGACTTCAGTTTGCCCCAAAATAGAGATGCAGATGTGCCCCAACTCTTGTCTGAAAAATGAGAGAAGCACTTACAAAGAGTTTTACTCTAAAACCTGATGACATAGCAGACAATGCCTTAGAGAACTGAGAGTTTAAGTAGAAGTCTCCGTATCTAGGTCACAAATATGATTGTGAACTCTCAAAGCTAGATGTTAGAATGACTACAAAGGGAAATTGTCTGAACTCAGAAGAACAAGCTGTGGCACCATCATTGATGTTTACAGCTGCTTTAGATCAGATCCAGAAAAGACATTTGCTGCACCTAATAAAGAAAACCTTGCAAAAATTCCAGCTCCTGGAGATGAAGTCAGACAGCTTTCTGGAACTGTATCAAAAGACTCAGTGTGAATGCAAAGGAGAAGTAGCCACAAATGCCATCTTAGTTTAAAAAAAAAAAATGGTGAGAACACCATTCTACATTCGTATTTGTCTTTTCAGGACTTTATGGTTTGTTTGTGAAGATCTAGTGATGCAGAGCATCTGAACCTAATTCTTCTAACCCCTGATGCATTCCTGACTTTGGAATTTTACCATATCCATTTAATTCGGATAGTAATCCGCCCCTCAAGTAGTTACACCAAGACAACCGAGCTGCTTATTCAGAAAGATACATTCCAGAATAAAACTGTCCCCCTGTGCAGAGAATCCCAACGTATATGTACAAAGTCAACTATTTATTAGCTTAGTGGGACTCACATTAGACTGACACCTCAGGCTAACTTACTGCAATTTTATTCCCTCCTTTGTGGCAGGGCAGTGTTGGTGCCTTCCACTTCAAGGACTTAGCCAAGCAGCCAGCAGGTGCTTGATTGCAGTGACCATTTTAGATCTCTGGCTGCCTATATAAACAGGGCAGTTTGCTGTTGGCAGGCCAGGCAGTAACACTTCCTGGCTGCAAGGCTGAATGCCACACCCTGGAGGTAAGGGCTGGCGCTGTAGAGAATGATTTGGAGACTCCTGGTCCTGGGCATGACCTAAAACTGCACCCTGCCGAGAGTGGGTGGCCTGGTGGGGCTCTCAGTGGTGTGGGAGCCCCCAGGAAATGCCAAGCCAGTTGCCACCCCAGTGAAAGGTGGGTCGGAGTGCCTTACTAACCCCAGCTTCCACAACTGGGTGGGTCACCCCATAATAGGGTCAAGAAGGTGGGCCCAGATTAGAGAGTGGGCTATAGACTCAGAAACCTGACTTAGAATACCCTTGACTAGTCAATGGTGGGGCCAGGACCAGAACGGTCAAAAGGACCAGGGGCCCATTGTGAGGGACACCCAGAGCTGAGGGCCTGGGGTTTCAGACTGGTTTGGGAGGCAAGGCCAGGGCCTGTGTGGCCAAAGGTCCCAGAGGAACCATGCCCAAGAGGAGAAAGAGTTCAGGGAGCTAGGCAGCCTGGAATGAGGGCAGAGTAGTCCGCCTGAGTGGAGGGATCCAGTTGGGGTATGGATTGGAGGATTCTGGGACCCAGTGTGGGGCTGGAGTTTTTAACATCTGTGGATGCCAACTGCAAGGCTTGGGCTATGGTGTAGGGGAGCAACAGAGCTGCAGATGGTGCCCCCTGGCATCAGGGCAAGAAATGGGCAGCCCCTCTCCTAATTAGTATCCTAATTATATATCATCAAGGCATGGGAGGCAAGTAGGTGGGCAGTTGGCCCAGAAACAGGTGAGCGGGCCGATGACAGATCGGCCCCGAAAAGGCCCCCTGTTACACCCCATAATTCATCTTAGGCCTTTATTCCAAATTAGTCCCCACCCTATTTTATAGTGTTGGAGCAATTCTCAGCAGGTTTCTAAGAGTTTTGGTTTACTGATATTAGTAGAGCATCTCAAAATGTTTTACAAGAAACTGATACATTAATCTTAAAGACCAAATCTTTTAAGTCATCTGAATTAAAAAAGATTGGTTATAGGTACTAATTTTCTATGTTTGTGCACTTGAGCATATTTAATTAAACAGGTTTCTCTGAACAGGCTAATGTTGGGCAGTAAATAGTCCAAGTCTAAATTTACCTTCTTTGTTCTTAACAAATTGCTTTCCTAAAAATTGAGTTTGAGCCTCTAAGTGCATGTTTCCCTGTTGTAGAGCCATCTAGACAAGCAAATATCAGAAGAAGAATGTATGTCTTAGCATTGTATATATCTATTGGATTTCCCTCTCAGCCCAGCAAGTGTAAGTTATAGAAAATCAATTCTAATCTCTGATTTTGTTCGACTTTGACTAGACTAGCTCATTTTCAATCATCCGAAGTAGTTTTTTTCTAAGGGCATCATTGATGTAGGGAAATCACCAGGTGTTTATACTTATATAAATTGATGCCTCCCGGTACCTAGGTAATTCATATGCAAGAACAAATGTCCCTTGTATATGGAGTGTATTACTGAACTGGAAGTGAAACAATGTAATTTAGTTTTCTGAAAAGCTTTTATATTACTCTAAGGATTGATTTGAAAAGCTGAAAGTTATAACTATTTAAATGAGGTAAGGGATAGTAGATACGAGAAGGGGGCCATAATTGAAAACAGTCGCTCAAAGTGGCAAGAATTAACATGTCAAGCAACCCTAGTTATAACATTGCCAAATTATGTAATTTGAAGTCAAACCAAGTACAAATGTGTCGGAGTAAACCAAACAAGCCTTTTTTGGATTTATTGGGTTTGAACAGAATTCCTCACCCAAAGATTTGGGATAAAATAAAAAGAGTAGTTATAAAGCAGCACAACATTACAAAGCAAAGTAGTTACATGCAGTATGCTCAAGCTAATTTTTTGCATCTGTACAAATGTTGAATAGGTTATGGGGAAAATATCTGCTGCAAGTTTCCAGATGAATTTTCACATTTGGGCAGGAAGAATTTTCTTGTTTTTTGGTGGCTACCAGACAAGAATATAAACTAACTTTTTGTCACAGGATGCAATGAAAAATGCACAGAGGCAGACTACCCATGTAACTATTAGTCAGTCTTTTAAGACAGTCTCATTGGCATATACTGGACTGTTCTGTAAAGCTAATATATGCTGAAAGATTTGAGTGCTGCATTCAGCTTTATTCCTTTTCCTTTAGTATTTACCATTTTATTTTTTCTTCCCTGCCCATGAGCCAAACAGCCTCTTCAATTGAATGCATCCTGTTCTATACCTTTCTGTTCAGCATTTGGATGCTGAACTAAAAAGACAATTGGTTTAATCATATAGCTATGGAATGACCAGCCATCAGGGAAAAAGTTCTTCCAGTTTCCAATCAGAGTTGTCCCGTGCCATTTCCAAGTGTATCTAAAATGTATCTATATAACATGGTGATCAAATGGCAAGTCTATGTGAAAGTGTGACGTGGACCACTTTTTAGACCTGTGAAAACAAAGAAATGCTAGGTAAAAGTTAGCCATTTGCATACTCTAAATGGGCATGAGGTGTGACGGAATCAAGTCATAATCAGCATTGTCAGAGTATTGCAATATACCTCAATACTTGATTAGTTTGAGCAGTTCAGAGGATTTGTGCAGAAGGACAGAAACCTTTAACAAGTTCACTTACTGGCTACATGTAGATCTTAAAGAATAGCGAAGAGAGAACTGGTGCTTGTATGATACCACAAATGAAGGATTAGTGGTGGAGGTTTGTTTTTTCCATTACTACTTGTAGGAAGTCTGTCTTCATTAAAGGATTCCAAACACCTTAGTACGTTATCCTGGAACCCTGCCACATCTCTCTGAAAACAGCATTGTTTCATGCTAAACTATGTAAAATACTACAGAGATCCAAGAGAATGAGAGGAGATCACTGTTTGTCCCTTAGGCTACTAACAGATCTTAAATTAAAGGCATGGTGGGATCTGATACGTGATGCCAGCAATTGTGCCTCCTACATAGTCAACACTTGGGAGGGCATGGGGGGCACATACTCACCCTGAAATTGGCTCTCACCAGCCAGGAAGTGGGGAGCACCCCCTGAGAAGCTCTGGCAGCACTTCTAGTTTGCTGCCAGCACTTCCAGGGTCGGTGATCGGCTACTGGTGTCCCCCCCCCCAGAGCCAGGCCACATGTCACAGCCCAATCCTGGGCTACCTGTGCACTGGCAAGTAGCAAGCCAGATTCCCATGTGCTCCTGTGATCCTAGGTTCCCCCTGCACCAGCAAGTAGCAAGTCTGAGTCCAATGTGCTCCTATAGCTGTGAGTCCTGATCAGCTCACTGGAGCTCCTGGCCACGGGAGAGCATTGGAGACAAGGGCTCCCCTAATCTGGCAACAGTGGGAGCACACAAGAGCCAGCAGTTCCCCTACACTCTCCTGGGTAAGAGCCTCAGTAAGTTGACCAGCACTCCCAGCTGTGGCCATGCACTAGAACCTTGAATTGCTCCTGTGTGCCCCTGAGGCTGGGAGTGGTGGCTACCTGTTTAATCTAAGGTATGATGTGAACCAGCCACAAAGTTGTTATACATTTTGTGTAGCAACTTTGTGGGTTATTCCCTGTTTTATCATGCCATTAGTTAAATAAATGTGTGTTTGGGTCACTACTTAAGATGTGGTTAACCAGTCTTAAGTGTAATGTCTCTCACACGTCTTAGTGTAATTATTTCCAAAGAAACTGCCAAGCAAAGATAGGAAATGGCCAGGGTTCTCTGGAAACCTGGGTTTTCTGGTTGTTTTAAACATCTTCAAATTTTAATTTCTTCTAGGAGAAGACAACACCTTGCCTTTTGAAGTGTTAAAGAATATATATTTGGAATTTTGTGCAGTTATCTGTGAATTGAGAGGTAAGACAAAAGTTTGTCTGAGCTGATACCTTGTTTGCCAGCAGCTATATTTGTATAATTCACTTTGCTTTAGGAGCATTAGTTCCAATTTATATTTAGGGTAGGAGAAATAAGCAAGAGAGACATCAGTCAAAATGTTTTAAGCCGAGATGTAGGCTTAAATAATTTTTTTTCCTCAGACATGTGAGTTTGACATCTCCAGAGACCAAAATTGCCCAATTTTACTTTTAGATAAAATGTGAAAAAGAGGTCTGATGAAAAAATGGAAAGGTACTGCATTTAGTGAGAAAAATTAACAAGAAGGTTTATACAAAAAAGCATCACAAACCATCTTATAGCCAAAATTATCTGTATATTAAATTGGTAGCTTAATACAGACTTGAAATCAGGACTGACTGGGGCCTCTTTATCTACATATGGTAAAATGTTTTCAGTCTTTGATAAGCATGTATTTCATATTGTAGCCCTAGTTCCTGAAATCCTATGATTATAAAGCAATGCCTCCTTTACCTTAATAGTTATTGGGAGAGGCATACCATGAAACCTACAATTTAGAAAGCAAATGGAGTCCTTATATGTCAATATTTTTTTTTCCTTTAAGGAAGAGGACCAACTTGTCCCATGACTTCCGACTCCAAGCATTCAGTGAGACCTAAATGGTATTTCTGAATCCACTTAAATTTAATACAGATCTGTTTACAGCAGTTTCACAATGCCAGAAACTGGAATTTTTTGGGACCCAGAGTTAGTCTCAGCTTGCCAGTGGTAAAAAGCATCTTTAGTTTTCTCCAGGGTGCAAGTTACAGAAGGAAGAACTGCTTGGCAATTATAATGCAAAGCCTTTTGAACCCCACTACGATATAATATGGTGGACTACATCTACCTCTTCTCACAGGCAGTTCAACACCTCCTGTATTTAATATGTAGGTGAATCAAAGCCAGAAGCAGGCTGAAGCTTTACTACCCCAAATAATCATAATAAAAGCGAATGTTTGGCATGCTGAGTTCTATCTGCAGAGAGTGATTAATTGGATCCTCTGGCTTGGCTTCCATCTGTGAGGGTTTTTTTCTTGCACTTGTAATACCCAAATGCTTACAAGTCACAATCACAGACTGGGATCCTACTGTGCCAAGCATTGTACAAATTTAAAATAAGGTAGTCCCTGCCCTTCAGAAGCTAGAATCTCAGTATAGATGTGAGAAAAATGGACGCAAAAGAGGAGCACTTGGATATAATGAGACAATACTTGTAAATTAAGCAGCTGTCTTAACCTACTACCAGCTTAACCTCTTTGTAGGTGCCATAACAAAGGAGAGATTTTAAAGGGAGATTTGAAGGAAGATAATGAGATAGCTATGTGGATGTTTAGGAGTAGCTCCTCCAAGTATAAGGGAAAGCATGGGAGAAAGCATATAGGTGTTTAGTTAAGAATGTAACAAACAAGTGGTGGAGGCTGGCATCAATGGCTGAAGAAAGGTGGTGTTGACATCTTGATACCAAATAAGAGATGATAGATATGGGGCTAGGCCAGGGGTGCTGTGTTATATGGCCTGCGGGGCTTCCCACAGATATGTAGGGAGCCCAATGGGCTGTGGACCTGCATGCTAATCAGACCTGCAGGATGGTGCAGGGCCTGATTCTGGCACATAGGGCCAGGTGGGGGTGACACAGGGATGTGATACCAGTATGTGGGGCTGGGTAGAACTGGTATGGAGCCTTGATCCTGGCACGTGGGCCTGTGTGAAAGTGGCACAGTACCCCAGTCCTGGAATATGGGATGAGAGAGAAGCAGCATGGGACCTAAGGACCTGATCCCTGCACACATGACAAAGCAGGGACAGTGAGGGACCAACCAAGGCCTCACAGGATCCAGTTGTGTGGGCCTGATCCTGGTACACAGGTTCTGATTTGGCCCTCAAACTGCCCCGTGCTATTCTTCTGTCCTGAGAAGCCAAATGGTTGAGTTTTGCTGTGTTGGCTGTGAAGGACTTTAAACTTGTGAAGACTAGCAATTTAGCCTATTCAACTCAGTCAGTTGATGAGCTTAGAGCTCACTGCTCATGCAAAGCTCTGGCAGAAGTCCACACTGACTTGGCAGTGAGCTCAGAGTTCATTGTGCATGTGTGGTACAGCCAAAGTTGGCTGAATCGTACCACTCTTAAAGATTAAATCATGTTGTATTCCTCAGTATCTCCTTGAAAACCAACTACAAGTATCAGAAAACCGGAGTACTCTGATTATTTGCTGTAAACTGATCTTAAACTGGTAGGCTGTTGGAACTATGGAACACAATAGTTGGAACTATGTTGAAACAGTGGAACTCCTTCTAGAGAAAAGGAGGTTAGTATAAGGATTATATGACCATTGGGAAGGTAACATTACTGCAGAGATGTGCTAAAGCAGCAAAGTTCAAGTTCACATTTCAAATGCCTAAAGATTGGCTTTCAGATTTTGTCCTGTCATAAAACTAAGATCCAACCATGGAATGTAAAAGGAGATCTAGGATTTAGGATAGGATCATCTCTATTGTGTAGTAAAAATTAGTAGACTTTCTTCCACCGTAAGATGTTTATAATAAAACTTCCTATTTTGTTTCAGGCCATAAAATCTTTCTATTACCATCTTTGGAATAGTAACCTAACTAGTTGGCCATGTTTTCCAAAGAAAGGTGTCCTGGGGCCCAAGAAAGCAGGGAAAACTTACCAGGAGAGCGAGACAGGAGAGACACTGCAACGGAGGGAGAGCCCGCACGGCTCGTTAGCTGCGTCTGTGTACAGCTGCGGCCAGCAGCTGACGGTGACATCAGATGCCGGCTGGTGGATTTAAAAATGGCAGCCGCTGCTCCGGAGGCAGCAGAGGGCAAGGAGAGCAAAAAGCTGTCCGGGCCATCCGCGACGCTAGCCCCGCGGGACAGACGAAGAAGAGCCAGCATGCCAGAGAAAACAGTGGCTCGAAGAGAAGGAGTAATGACGGGATTGTCGGCGGATCAGTCTCAGAGTGTCAGATCGGGTGAGCGGAGGAAGATTGAGACAACCCTGGAGGATTCGGAGCACCCCGAAGTAAGTGCCGAGGCGGTGGGTACAGGAATTGCTGTAGAGGGGTGAGAGGCCGAAGGATCACCTGGTTGGTGAGAGATCGGGGCAGGATTGCCACGGAGAATAGAGGACACCGATTGAAGGATAAGGGGTACAGCTCTAAACAGCCGGGAGGCGTTACTCCCGGGCACTATCATAGGGAGCTGGTGGTGGGTCAGAGAGGTAGTCGGTACAGTAGGACCCTTTGAGGAGACACGTAGCACAGGGGTGTAGGGCGACAGGTCTGTGGCGAAGTATCTATTGTGGTGAGGCTAAGGCACCAATACAGGCTGGTGCAAAGGAACTAACGTCAGAGCAGGAGTAACCCAAGGGTTTTGGGGATAACTCAAAGACTAAGGCCGCTATAGAAGCCTGCAGGACTATCACTGAGCAGGCACGGGGAAGTGGAGGCCACAGGTGGCGTGAGGCCAGGGTGTAGGGGTGGCAGGAGCCCCATGTGTAACCGACGAGTCAGACCTGGGCCACCAAGGGACCCGTGAACTATCCCCGCCCCACTAGTGTAACAGCAAATCGTGGCAGAAGAGAGTAGGGTTGGCGACTCGGGAAGATGAACAACCACGGTAACAGCCACGCCCAGTAAAGGGAGTGGTTAACGACACGGAGAGTAAGACTCCTAGAAGTGACTCATGAAGGCCCGTCAGGGACAAAGGGCATCTGAGGTTGAAGTGTAAAATATACGAGAGTATATTGGAGGCATGTGTACACAAGATGCTACGTCACCATAATAACTAGCTATGGTGATGTAGCTTGTCACTGGTGATGTAGCTTGTCACTAGTGATGTAGCATCAGTTGGCATGAACCGTGATGCTGATGCTACTGAGCAGTAGTTCACTACTGCTGCTCAGTAGGGTTGGAAACAACCTGTGAGCCACTGGGACTGTCAGTAAGGTGGTTACTGTGCAGTTGGGTGCACATGTAAATGTCTTATGGGTCTCCTATCTGAGAGCTTGGCTCAATGTGTGTGTTTGGATGTTCCCAACTGTGATGTATGATCAAAAAACACAACAGGGAATTTTTCCCTTGACAACATGTATTAACATACTGTATGTCTTTAGGATTTTCTTTAAAATAAAAAAGCCAAGGCTACATTTGTTTTGGCCAATTATAATGTAAAAATTGTTGCCTCTCTGTTAGGGGGATTATGTATGGAACTTAATCAGCAGTTGTAAAGCATTCTGCACTGAGAACATCTTTCATGCAAAGCAAGAAAAAAATGGTATATGTTTATAACAATTTTGTAAAGCTCACAGCTGCTACTCTATTCAAGAATTTGTGCCATGAATAATGTAATATTCATTTGACAGTATGACTTTCCAGTGAAATCAAAGTGCAACATTGTAATGTATGTGCTTAAATCACATTTCAAATATCAGTGAAGCAGATAAAAAGAGAGAATGAGCCAACTTGCTATGGGAAGCTTGGATACCAGAACACTTTTCATTGTTCTGCTTCAAAAATTAGCTGAATTCAGGTATTTCACGATGGCTGGGGAAAGGTCGAAAAGTATTCCTATGTAGTTATATAGATTACAGAATATTGCACAAGGTGTTAATTTGGACATAAGCTTTATGGATAGTGGGGAGAAGGGCTTCTTGACTGATAAATCTCCTGGGTACATATTTTCTTGTAAAACGATTCTGGTTAATCCCTTTCTGTATCACATTTCATTGGCTTAAAATGAAATGACCCTTTCCCAATTTTGTACCAGTCTGAGGTTTCTAAACAGTACACTGATCTATCAAAAACTTCTTCATCCATTTGGTTTAATAGCAAGTGGATATGTTTAGTCCCTGGTTAAAGTGGATCAAAAGAAGAGGGACAACCCAGCAACTTTGACTGGCAAACTGTCATCATGGGTCTGGGCTGTAAGAGATCTCTCTGAGTGCATCATGCTAGGTCAGGTCAAAGTTGGGTATCTGTCCTCAAACAGCAAAATCATATGTTCATTTCTAGGCCAATTGATAGCAACTAAAGAAAACACAAGATGCCCTCTCTCCACCACACAAATAACCAATGGTCTTGTTTAGGTTCCCAATCTGAATCATGCAGGACAGTGTCCTGCACCTCAGGTGTGTGCTCTAACTAGTTGGTTATTCATGGGTGTCTCTCTTTGACTGAAAACCCTATCTTTGTTGACACTGGTACACATTTTTCTGTAGAAGGTCTCTATTTTGAGGAATCACCAGTACATTTTCTGATGAACTGTCATCATCTTGGAAAATTCCTGGCTAGTTTTACCCAGGCACTCTTAAATACTTTGCAGTACTAGCTACAGAGCATCTAGCATTTTCTTTAGTTGTTGTTGTTGACCCAGAAATCGACATATGATTACAGTATTGCTTCTAAAACAAGGCTTGAAGTCTGTGTTGCCTGCTTTTTGTTGGTTCAGATAAAGTCTGCAAGAGCAGCTCTTCTGGTTACTCAAACTTTAGAGTTTATGGATAGGAAAAATGGACATATTTTAAAGAGAGCTCCACAACCACAATTCTGCTGGGAGCATCCAAAGTTCAGGTTAAAGAAATGTGGTATGTGGAACATCTCTGTAATTTACCAAGTAGTGTTTTAGCTGGGCATTTTATGCTTCTCAACACAGCTGGCTGCTTCAGTACACTTTTGGGAGGACAGCTTGGCGTGCCAATTCTGTCTTACAAGGATACCGAATGTTCTCACCTGACATGACTTTGATGTTTCACATTCTGTTAAGGGAGGGTGGTCTTGTGAGTTGCATTCTTTGTATTCTTACTTGCTTGTTCCTTCACTACTTCACCTTCAGAGGCCACAACTGGCTTAGCAAGCCTTGGGGCCTCCTCAAAAAACCAAGGGACGTGTCTCCCATAACTGGGTCTTCTCCTCCAAACCCTTTATAAATTGTTCTAAGAGAATTTGATCAGCTTGGACTTCTCTATTGAAGATAGCTGTCAGCACCCATTTATTGAGGAAATCTTTCAGCAACTGCAGCAAGACCTTTGGTTTCTTTTCCTCCTTCACTTTCCTGGCCCTAAAGAGTCTCCTATAGTGTTCTGGAGTGATCTCTAGCCAGTAGAGTATAACTGCTTTTAAATTTATCATAAACTTCCTCTCTAGGCAGTGCTCTGTATGCTGCCTGAGCTTTACCTCGTGAAGGAACATGTTGAGAGGCTGGATACCTTCAAGTCAGCTGGCCCTGACAATCTACACCTCACGGTACTCGAGGAGCTGGCGAGCATCATAGCCCAGCCTCTGGCACAGATCTGCTTCCCCACAAGCCTGCCTCCAAAATATCTGAAACATTTCTGAAACATTTAGGATGATTTTGTTTAGTTTTGGAGTCTTCCATTTTGTTTTGGATTCAGTGTTTCATGCGCTGAAATGGACTGAAAGACCTCCAAAATGAAATGGCTGCTGAAATTTTGCACAGCCGTATTGGACAGTCCTGATATAGGTCATCACCATGCATTCTGCTTTGTAAGGGTGAAATGGGCCCTATTCGATTCAAATTCAGTCTGAACTGGGGGCAGTGAGTTGACTCATTGATTTGGCTAACTGTCCCCAATTGGATTCGGCCAAATTTGAATCTGAAGATCTGATGTTGATTCAGAGAATCAGCGATTCGGATATAAGCACAGCTTTAAATGTTTTTTCTACATACCTCAAGGTACCAGCGTAGCTCGTGAATGTTGCAATGCTGTTGACAGCATCCCACAGGAGCGCAGGGGGGCTCCCTGGATGCTTGGCAGTGAACCTGGAAGTGGGCTGGAGGTGCTTCTGGTCCATTTCTGGGTCCACTGGGGAATGCCCTGGAAGGGGGGCCCTGCATTCCCCCCAGCATGGCGACTGGCCACAGGCAGACCCCAGGTGCCCCCCCAGACCCAGGAGGCACCAGTCACTGAGCCACAGGGGGGCAGGGGTGGGACGCTTTCTGGTGGACCCGGAAGCGGACCAGAAATGCTTCTGGTCCACTTCCAGGTCCACTGCCAAGCACGCTTCGGAGTCCCCTGTGCTCCTGTGGGACACTCCATGCGCTCCAGCATCGCAGCACCACAAACTGCCTACTACCTAGAAAAATACCTACTGCTACCTAGCAAGTAGAAAAAACATTTAAAGCTGTGTCTATATTCAAATAGCCAAACCTTTCCAAATCTCTCCAAATCAATTCAAAGGGTTCCCATTCAATTCAGAGAGATTAAAGGGTTCTCTGATTCGATTTGGATTCGGAGATTTAGCCACCAAATTAGGCCAAATCTCTGCCAAATTGAATCGGGGACCGAAGTTTTGCACAGCTCTACTGCTTTGGTATTATTTCTGATTTCCAGAGAACTGGGTTTTCTGTTCACTGTAGATATTCTACTTTAAAGGAAAAAAACATGGAAAACTGTGGGTTTCTCCTTGCAGCTGCCAGAGTTCCCGCATGCAAGGGGTTGCCTGGGGCTGGGGGAGAGCAGGATGCAGGACATAGGGGCACCACATCCACAAGCGCACACATGCACGTGACAGCCAGGGAATGTGGTGGAGAGCAGCTCCTGACAAGTATGTCTTTGGGTGTGGCGATGGGGTACAGGTGAAACGGGCACGTGCCCACCCAGATTTCTATACCCAGAGTAGGGTGTGGCTAAATTGACGCCCTGTTTCAACTTTCTGACATCAGAATCAACTTTACAATGCTTGATCTGATGCAACGCCATGCCAGTGAAGAAGTTTGCTGCATTGCCCATCTCCTCGGAGAACATCTGCCCAAACTTCCTTGGACACTTTCTTTAAGAAAGCAGACGACTCCTGAGAAGACACCAGCCAAAACCCTCCAAAAAGTCCAGCAAAGCCACCTCAAAGAATTCCTTCCAAATCAATATAATTGCTATTTACAGTATAAATACATTAATGTAGTTATATTACTCATCTATAATTGATTGAGTACAAAATTCTTGGTTATTTTTGGTGAAAATAGGGTATTGGGCCTTGGTTCAGGAACCAATCCCCCATTTATAACATTGTTTCTTATGGGAAAATCGGTTCTGAGTTACAACGTTTCAACTTAAGATGCAGTTTTTAGGAACTGTGAGGTCTGTAGGTATTATAGGGCTTGCTAGTACTGCCCTGAGCTCGTCTGCCTACAGGTAGTGACCGGGTAGACCTTGGCTCTGGATCACCAGGTCTGCCAGGAAGTAGATCTTACGTATTCTTGCCTGCCATGACTTTGATGACCTATATGTTCCCGGGAGGCAATGCCCATGATGATCCTGCCTGGTCTAGATCCCTGTGTCTTTTGTGGGGCTCCAAACCTGCCCTTTACCCCAGCCTAGCCCCTCCAGATGGTGTTTATGATGTTCTTCTACAGCCAGGTTGCAGTGCTGCCTGTTGTAACCTTATTTCCTCCTACCCCAGGGTGTCCTAGTGCCTCTTTGGGTATACCCTTCCAGGGGCTGGTCTTGGCTTGTACTCAATAAATAAATAAATAAATAAATAAATAAACAGCCAAAAAGAAATCACCGAAAAACCCTGGCTGCTTCTCAGCCTACCTGTCAGGCTCTGGCAATGTCCCTTTTTCTCATGATCAGGTGCTCAACCTCCCAATCACTATAATTCAGGCAAAACAATCCCTTAGTCCATTCTTTGGTTTTTGCTGGCCCGCCCTGCACCCCTATGAAAATTCACAGTCTCTTTGGGGTCTCTCCCCTGTGCAGGAAGTCTGGCTGTAGATTTTTTTCTTCAGGCCTTCCTCCAGATCCTCTGTTGGAAAACTCCACTCTGGAGATTCTCTCAGGCCTTGTGGACTCCCTTGCTCCGGATCCTCAGCTGCAGCTCCGCTCTGGAGATTACCACTAGTTTGCAGGCCTCTGCCTGCCTCAGGGTCACTCCCGCAGCGTTCCTTAGGCATGTTCTGCAGTTTCTGCCTGCCAAGACGCTCAGCCGCTCCTCTCTCCCTGTGCCCTGCAGAGAACTGACCCCCTCTCTGCTGCTCTCCGGGGCCGGAAATACCTTTGAGTGGTCTCCCTCTGTCAATCCTGAGCGAGATGCTGCTCCAGAAATTGGGTGGGTATTCTCCTTCCTTTCTGGGCAGCTGAAGCCCTGCCAGCCCTGCATGCTGTAAGTTCTGTCTCACTGCTTCACAGGAACCAATTGTGTCATAAGTCTGAGGACTGCCTGTATATCAATAAAACATTGTGTTCAACTGATACCTATATGCATAGTGGCATTTCATTTTAAGCATGGAAAATAGGGATTTTGTTTTTTTCAAATGAGAGAATATGAGATTTTTATCAGAGAATTTGGGATTTTTAAACATCGAAAACCAGGATCATCCCTGTGATCTCTCACCAGTTTGAAAGACAAATATGTCGTGTCCATTTAGATGATAAACTTTTCAGGGCAGAGTCAGTCTTGTTTGTACAATTTCATGGAATTTAATTTCTACTGATATATCTCTAAGTGTCTCTGGCATGAATCAATAATGAATCAGGCTGTTGTCAGTAAAGATCTGCCTTACTTGTTGCAAAAGTTGGAAGAAATGTAATGAATCGGGCATGGAATTGAAACAAGTGAAACAGCCAGGTTACGTTTAAAGTGACTGAATGTTCTGAAGTGTGAGACTTAATCCCTGCCTCTGCTGCAGAGTTTGTAAGTAATGTGAAGCAAGTCATATAAACTGGTGTGCAGGTGGTTATCAGTCATGTTCCACATTTTTAGAGTGCCCAACTTGAGTTGTCCTGGGCCTGTCTTTCTCATGGAGCAAATATTCTGTTGTATCTATGGTCAATGGAAGGGTGACATCTTGGAGCAATAACATTTGATAACATTCCCAGATGATTGGGATTTAGAAATTCCAACGTACTACATTGGTCTTGGTCTTTGTCATTTGCCTGTCAGCCATCCTCTCAACTTGAGCCAGTGGTGATGCATAGGGGGTGCACAGTAAGCCTATGCATATTGGGAACTATTTAATTTGGGTTTGGATTCAGCCGATTCAGATGCCAGCAATTTGATTCAGAGCCAGAGTCAGTTTTCCACTTCAATTCAGCCTAACTGGCTCTGAAGCTTTGGAGTCAATTTGGAGCCGATTTGGAGGTTTGACCATAGGATATAATGGGGAATCAATTAAATATGTATAACTTTGTTTTTTTTGTGATTCAGATTAAACTTGCTGGAGTGGTAGCCTCTGCTGAGACCATGAAGCCTGCCACGTTTTAAGATGATAGGTACAGGCATTTCTGGTATCCTGCACTTCAAAGTCCTGAAAGCAAAACTCATGTCCCATGTGTGTGTTAAGCCATGGGGGGGGGGGGGGGGGGTGAAAACTGCAGGCGTAGTAGCCCCTGCTGAGGCCACAAAGCCTGCCAAGTTTCAAGGTGATAGGTGCAGGGGTTTCTGGGAAACTGTACCTCAAGCTGCTGACAAGCAAAATTCATGACATGGGTGACACTGTGTGTTGTGTGTGTGTGTGTGTGTGTGTGTGAAGGTGCAGTGGGGTGAAAACTGCAGGCCTGCTAGGCCCTGCTGCAGTCATGAAGCCTGCCAGCTGTCAACGATATATGTCTCTTAGGGTGCAGGGGGCTGAAAAAAACTACTGCAGGCCTGCTAGGCCCTGCTGTGATCATGAAGCCTGCCAGCTTTCAAGGAGATAGGTGCAGGGGGAGTCTGGGTTCTGGGGCCCTGTACCTTTGGCCGCTAACAGGCAAAACTTGTGACGTAGGCAGATGACATTGTATGTGTGTTAAGGTGTGCCCTCACTGGTGCTGGGGCCTCTACACAACATGGTAGTTGTTCATGAGGTCCAGTGAGGTCTCCTCCTCTCCTACAGCCTCAGCTCAGTCCACCACTTTACGTGACAACAGGTAAAATAACTTAGTGACTGACTGAGCACTAGCAGTAGCACCAGTAGCATCTCAGGTAGCCAATCTGTCAGAGAACCCTTCTTTCTTTCCTCTCAGGTAGGAGCTGCTTCTTCTCTAGCATGTCTGTTAAGGTGTACTCTCACTGTATGACTCTGTGTGTGTGTGTGTGTGTGTGTGTGTGTGTGTGTACTTGAGTTCAGGTGCACCCCCACTGGTGCTGAGGCCTCTGCACAACACGGCAGTGTGCCCCAGTGAGGCCTCCTCCTCCTCTACAGCCTTACGCCCGGTCCACCACTGTAAATGATGGCAGGTCAAAATAACTTAGCTGGCTCAACACCAGTAGCATCAGCAGCAGCATCAAAGGTGCCCAAACGGAATGGTTACAGAGCCTGTCCCTCACCCCCTGATGCCTCCATTTCCATTTTTACTGACTGGCTTTCTTGCCTGCGTTGCATGCCAGGCCAGCCTCTGACTTTACTATTCCTTCCATCCAGGACCAGGAGACGCACCAACTGCAGGTACTTTTTCAGCCTGACAAAGGGTTTTTCAGTGCAAAAGCTGGCATCCTGGGCAGCTAAGCTGAGCACACCAGGAGCCTCACAACTGCACTATAGCCAGCAAGCATCATGCCTGTCAAAAACATGATGGGTCTGGGCATTCCCCAACCAGGACTGTGTGCATGCATGCATTAGCTGGAGGTTATGGTGCCTCCTACCTGCCTTTCACCAGGGGATCATTGGTCCTGGCATTTATGGGGTTGTTGCACTGCTAGAAATCCTACTAGGCCTCCTACCAGGCAGAGTGCAGTTTTAGTGGTCATGCCTAGGACCTGGGGTCTCCTCCTTCCCCATTACCCCAGCCCCTACCTCCAAGTTCGTTCTGGCAGGGGAGCGAGCTCAGCAGGGACATGTTTTTCCCCTGCTGGTTGGTGATGCAGTGAGGGCCCCCTCCAGCTGAGAGCCGGGCATTACCTGGCTGTTAAAACAATCAAAAAAGGAAATCGACGCAGAAGGAGTGAGGAGGTTGGCACTCAGTCCGTCTGCTGGTCCGTCTGTTTCTCCCACAGCATCTTGCCCCCCTTGATGCTGGGGTGGAAGTAGCCTGCCACCTTCCTGCAATTTGAAATCATCTGGCTTGTAGCAATAGTGGCAGCAGTGCTGTCACTGGCAGCCCTGTCACCCTACAAGGCATCCCTGACTATGAGATGCAGCTCGTGTGCCACACAGTGGATACCAACAAAGTTGGCATCAGGGACAGCCTTCACCATATTGGCCTCATTGTCGGTAGCCATGAATCCGTGGGTGAGCTCAGCCTGCCCAATGAGCCACCCCTGCACCATGCAGTTCACAGCCCCCATGATCGCCCTTGCTGTGTGAGACTCATTCAGCACCTCAGCTTGGAGGAGAGTCCACCAACAACAGCCTGACTGATTGCACCAGTGCCCTGTGAGGGAGAGGTAGGCATGATCCTCACCCTGGCTGCTCCAGATGTTGGAGGTGAAGTACAAGACTACCTGCAGCCCAGCCTTGCGCAGCTCCTCCCTCAAGTACTCCCTGCATGCCTCATACAGGGAGGGCACCACTGTCTTGCTAAAGGTGGTGCATGCAGGCACTTTGTAAGATGGAGCCAGAAGTGCTATGAGCTGCCTGAACCCTGGCTGCTCAACTACGGAGAAGGGCTGACTATCTAGAGGAAGTATCTCCCCAATGGTCTGGGTGATCTTGCTCGCCTTTGCAACTCGCCCCCCTTTCTGTCCACCTTTCCCCCATTGTTCCAGGGTGGCCTGCCTGTGCTTTGGTGGGAAGGGGGCTTTGGAGTGAGTGGGGGACTTCCCTTTGGGCACACACACACTGATGCCAGGCTAAACAGGAAGAAGGGCAAGGGGGTGCTGCCTCCTCAGAAGCAGCAGCATCACCATGGTGGAAAGGTATTTCATGTCCTTGCCCTGGCTGATGTACCTTTGGCAATGCTGGTAGATAGCAAACCTGGGATCATCTACCAGCTCAAAATGCTCCCTCCCTATGCTACTCGCCTGCTTCTGGTTTGAGGGTGAGAATGCTACATTATCCCACTACTCAGCAGGCAGAGGCACAACAGCAGGAGGAGCTGCCTCAGCTGAGCCACTTGCCTTCACAACCTCAATCTCCTCAAAGGCGCTGCTTTCTGGAGGAGACCTGGGTCTAGGGGAACTTTGAGGGGTGTGGAGCACAAACTCTGATTCCCCCTCAGTCTCCAGAATTGCTTGAGCCAGGATGCTCAGCACCCCTGGTTCCAGCTCCTCTTCTGGCAGTAGGAGGCTCACACTGAGAGATGACATCAGGGTGGAAGAGGCAGTGATTCCACTTGTTAGAAATATTATTAAAAATGCATTATCAATAGTGTTGTTAGAACAGCACAGCTGCTAGCTCTCCCTGTCTCCTTGGTGGAAGAAGGGGGGTTGGAGATTGAAGAGAAAAAAAAAGCTACTAAGGGCTCTTTGTATTAAGGTATCACTCTCTCTTTGTTCTGCAAATTTACTATCTCTTTGTTACACTAAATCACACCTCCTTTCATGCCTCCTACATTTCTCAGGCTAGATAAAAGTAATTGCTATCTTGTCCTTGAGTTTGAACTTCTTGTAACCTAAAGTACTTTCTGAGCAAGCGCAATTAACTAATACATATAAGCCTATCTGCCCCGCATACTTAAGTAGTTAATTATAATACACATGCGATGTATGACGTGACGTCATTTCATATATGTTTGTATGAACCGGAAATGAGTTGTAAGAGTTCCTGCTTCTGTACACGTGCTCAAGAGAGAGAGGATAAAAGCCTGCTGGGAAGTGTTCCCCACGGGCAGAGAGTTTGGTCTTTTGTCTTCTCTCTCTGACCCTATTTGCAAATATATACCTTTTGTATCACCAACAATGTGTGCCTGAAGGATCATTAATATTCATGAGCCTCCAAAGAAACGAACCGTGATTTTTACATCACACTGCTGGTACCTATTTCTGGACTTAAGGGAGGTGGTGCAGGTGCAGGGTCATCAGGTGCAGGCACTGCTCCCACCTCTTTGCTCTCACTGGCAGCAGAAGCATCATAGATGCTTGGAAAGTGCATCTGTTGCGGGGGGGGGGGCGGAACTTGCAGCTCTAGCTCTCCCCCTACCCCCTCTCCCTTGCCTGCCAGAAGACCTGGCACCTGCCTTTCCAGTATTAATCTTTCCTGTGCTGCAAAAGGTGTGTGTGTGTCACTCCCTTTGTGTTGTGTGTTTTAGTCCCTCTGTGTTGCGTGCATGCACTGGAGTCTTCTTTGATTGTTTGATTCAGTAATAAGTATTAGTAACTACGTAAAAAATGTGTGCTGGCTGTCTGTATGTCTGTCTACTTCTCCACTGTGATGTATTTATTTACTATGAATTATGAATGTGAAGTGTGACTCTTGTGTGTTTTATTCCCTCTGTATTACATGCACTGGACTCTGCTTTGATTATTTATAACTATATATGGTGTCTTTTTTGTGATTTTTTTTTATTAATGTGAATGTGTGACTACTGCTGTACTTCTTGTTCTTCTTCTGTGTTGTAAAGTGTACCTAAAAGGATATATCTCCTTCTAAGACCCTGAATTCTGCATGAATCTCTTACTTAGGTCTCTATGTAAACTAACTATAATAATATTAATAACTACTGTATATAATCTGACTCTCTTCTTCTCCTATGAATGTCTGATTTTTCTTCTATGTGTGTATATCATAAGTGTATGTGACCAATCTGTGTGCCTCCCTGCACAGTGATGGATCACGCTGGCAGGGAAAACACAGTTTTCTTTTTTCAAAGTTTGCCAGAAAAAAAAAAAAGAGAGCAAATATAAATTGAAAGAAATACATTGGGTAGTATTAAGTAAAGAGATTCTAAGCTAAGATAAGCTAAATCCTATCCAATCCTTTCTAAGAACAAAAAGGAGCAGGCAAGTTGCAACTGACTGACTATGAAGCAAGCCGGGCAGCACAGCACCTTTCTGATGCTGTTGCTCAGGCAGAAACAGCTCACAAAAGGCACAGCAAGTCTGCAGACAGAGGCTTTTATGCTGTTTCTATGTCCCTCCCCCAGACACTGTAATTGGAAGGGCAGTCAGAGAGAAATCATGCTCACTGGCCAGCTAGACATGTCAGTCTTCCCCCCCGCCCCCCCTCAATTCCCTTTTCTAAGTTTCTGCTTCCCCATACAGACAGCCCTCCAAATCGCCAAATCTTTTCCAAATCAATTCAGAAACTCTGAATCAATTTGGAAAGCCAAAAGCAGCTAGCAGTTCAATTTGAACTCACAGATTCAGCCTCCAAATCATCCAAATATTTTCTGAATCCAAATCGCAATCCAAAGCTTTGCACAGGGGTGCATGTGCAGCCCCTGAGAGTGCTGATGCACCTCCTGACTGGCCAGGCTCTCTGCTTAGGTAACGGGCAGGCGGGAGCATTGGTGCCCCCTCTGCAACTGCCGGCGGAGTGGGAGCACCTGCACCCACTTCCAGAAATGGCTGCAGCGATTGTCTGCCTTGCAATTGGCCACGGGAGGACCCGCCCCCCCCCCCAACTCAGTGAGATCAGCTGAGGGGGGACCCCCTCCAACAGTCACTGACTGTTACCCTTCTGTATTTTCTCTGGTGCTTGGTTTCTCTCCCATCCTCTTCCCGTGCATGGTTTTTCCTTGGATACCTTTCAAGCAGTATTTAAAGGAAAAAAAGGTGTCATTGCTGTTTCCTACTCCAAGTGGAAGTCTTTCTTAAAATTGCCAAGGGAATGATCTGGGAAAGCAAGAAGGAGGGGTGCACTCGCACTGAGCCCCCTTTAATTCCCACTCCACCCAAACTTTAAAACCAGCTGCTAAGAGAAGCTGGAATAACACTACTGCCACTTTTTTAAATTAGCTTTTGAGACCATGAATTCCTTCACTGATGAATCAGACGCATAAACTTTTGTGGGCAAGAGCTCACTTCCTCAGCTGCTGTGAAAGAACATGCACAGAGTAGGCTATCAAGTAGAGAGAATGATTTGAATACAAAAAGCAGGGAAGTGGGGAGAGAGGATCTGTGCTAAGAGAAGCTAATAAGTAATAAATCCATAGGGACAAAGGGGTCACAAAAGCTAATCTATATCATGGGATAAGACTCTGTAGTCTCTGTTTAGACCAGAGGCAGGTAAAATATGGCCTGCGGGCTGGATCCAGCCCACCAGATGATTCTGTCCAGCCCCCGGGGCCCCTCTGAAAGCTGAAAAATAATTATCACCAGACCTGGCTTTGGCTGCTCCTCTGAAAGCCGACATCTTTATACAAGATGAGCTTGTGCCTGCTGCAGAAGCAGCAGCTTGGGCTCTGGTTGCTAAGCAACCAACCCCCACCCCAGACTGACCTGACCCACCATGTTCCCAGCCCCAAGGTAGGGGGCATTAGAGACAGGAAGCTTCTGCCTGGCAGAGGCTTCTGCCTGACAACCCCATGGCCATCCCTCCAGTGACAGAGTGGAAATTCAGGAAAAGCCCCACTGGGCCAACTGCCAGGGACTCCCATTGGGGAAAAGGAGGGGTGGGACTTTTGGTTCCAAGATCATGCCGGTGGGGGGAGGGGAGGCACTTGTCAAGGGGCAGGGCTAGCCTTGCGGCCCTCAACAGGTCACCAAAACTCGTTAAGTGGCCCTTCAGCCAAAGTAATTGCCCACCCCTGGTTTAAACCATGCTTAACACAATTCAGTCTGTGCATGATTTATTCTGCAATTTCATATTCAAGCTAGGTTTCAAAGTTTCACTGTTTAAGAACAGCTACTTTGAGGTCAGTGATGGAATATTCAGAAAGGTTAAAGTGTTTGACCACAGGCTTTTGTAAATTGTTGGACTTGACATCAAATCAGTGTCCCCTGATCTTATAGGGATTGTCCCATTTGTCCAATGTAAACAGCAGTGGGGCACTATAAGCAGGTGATGGCATATATGATGTTGGTAGAGGTGCAAGTAACTAAATTTCAGATGGTATAATCCATGTTATTTGGTCCAGTGATGAGGGAGAAGATGAGCAGCTCTCAGTGGTGAAAGAACAGGTTAGGGACTACTTAGAAATGCTGGATGTGTACAAGTCCATGGGGCCAGATGGGGTGCAACAAAGGGTGCTGAGGGAGTTGGTTGATTTGATTGCATAGCCTGTGGCCACTATCTTTGCAAACTCATGACAGAGAAGGTCCTGGACATTTGGAAAATGGCAACTATAATGCCTATCTTTAAGAAAGGGAAGAAGGAAGATCCAGGGAACTACAGACCAGTCAGCCTTACCTCAGTCCTACTATGTGGAGCAGGTCCTCAAGGAATCCATTTCTAAACACTTGGAGGAGAAGAAAGTGAATTGGGAACAATTAGCATGGATTCACCAAGGGCAAGTCAGGCCCAACCAACCTGGTTGCCTTCTATGATGGCTCTGTGGATGTGGGAACAGCAGTGGATGTGATGTACGTTGATAATAGAAAGGCTTTTAATATTGTCTCCCACAGCATCCGTGCAAGTAAGGTAAGGAAGTATGGGTTGGATGAATGGACTGTAAGGAGGATAGAAAGCTGGCTGGATCACTGGGTTCAATAGGTAGTGATAAATGACTCAAGGTCTAGTTGGCAGCCAGTATCAAGTGGAGTGCCCAGGGGTCAGTCCTGGGGCCAGTTTTGTTCAATATTTACCTTAACAATTTGGAAGATGGGATGGATTGTGCCCTCAGCAAGTTCACAGATAACTAGTAGATATGCTGGAGGTTAGGGATAGGATTCAGAGTGACAAGGACAAACTGGTATCAAAAGGCTTGTTGTTGGCATAGTGAAAAAGAAAATAGTTACCTTGACATTTTTACAGCTTTTTTTTTTTTTTGATGGTTATTCAGCTCTGTACAGTACAGCTGAAGCTTGATTTGAACCAGCAAGCCAAAAGAATAACATTTAGTATCTCATTTACAATCCTCTGACGTTTTATTCCTCAGAACTTACTATAACTAGAATGCACATGTTTTGGGGTATTTTCTCTTTTTCTTTTACTTTTCTCATTCTAATGGAAGACTGGAAATCTTCCCCTTTTGATAGTTTAATAAGCCAGTTTCTACTCCTGAGGACTCATGGCATATTGTTCCTTTGGAACTGTCACTGGTGAAGGAATCTGCCTGCCTCAGGAGCATGCAGCTGGCAGGGCATGCAGAATTTTACATATAAGGGGAGAAGGAAACGTGTGTACATGTAAGTGTGTGTGAAATGGCTATTTTTTATTAGGGCTGCCCAGAAGTTGGGAAAGGAGGTGATGGATTAGTATGCAGAGTACAACTGGATAAAAATGTATAGTGCTGGAAAGACCTTCCAAGGGGCATCTAGTCTAACTCCCACATGTGCATCTTCCACATGGCCCTCAAATTTCTCATCTGTTTAAAAATGTATTATGTGATATGCAACATTGTGTGTGTGTGTGTGTGTGTGTTTCATATACATCTCACACACACACGTGCGCGCGCGCGCCTGGATCCAGAGTGGGTGCAGTGATATAGCTGCACTACGCCTTTGATTCGTGTTCCACTCACTCATCCCCCTTTTAACTCTACCTTCCACCTGCCCAGCATAGCTGCTGCACCATGGAAAAACACTGCTGGCACTGGAGCCAGCAGGGAATGGTGCAAGCAGCACAGAGCCCTGAGCTGCGCTCCTGGGAACCAGGGCAGGTAAAGCAAGTCCCTTGCCCCTCCCCTTTCCATAGGTAACGTGGCTGTGCCATATAGGAGCAAACTGCCAGCCAGCAGGGAAGTGGGTAAGCAGGGCAAGCCCAAAGCCAGGCTCCCAGGATCCACGGTACATACTACTCCAGAGGAGAGTCCTATCCCCCTCTCCTCCACCTGGCCAGCAAAGCTGCTGCAGTGATGGAGCAAGCCAGAGTCAGCACAGAGTGGGGTAAGGCACATTCCCCAAGAGCCATGGCAGGTAGGGGAAGTCCCATCTCCCCTCCCCCCTCCCCTCCATATCGCCAATGTTGCTGCTGCAATGAAAAAAGCAAACTGCCCACCCTGAAGCCAGCTGCACATTATTCTGAGCCATCCTCTGAAGAGGCAGCCCTTCCATGTGCATAGCCAGCTGGGCTATGTGGCGGGCCAGTAGGGGGCGCTCCTGTGTTGAGCTGCCCACCTCCCTGCGCCCGACCACCTTCCAGGCACCGCATGCCTCCCTAGGGGCGCCTTATGCTCGGCCAACCCCTCTCCCGGAACACACTTGCTAGTCTGGGGGTAACATCGCCACCACCACCCCGAGAAGGGACTGTCTCAGCCCTGTGTCCTCGGGGAAACACAGGCCTAATAGTCCGACGGGTACTCGACCCGGTACAGGCACTTGGGGCACTTCCCCAAGTCAAGGGGGCAAGAAGTAAAGTCTCCCTTAGTCTGCAGACCTAAGGGGTCTCTTAGGCATAATTTAGACCCACCCCTCAATAAGTCTCCCACACCAGTCAAAAAGGAGAACTTTATTGGTTACGATGGGTAGGGGAAACTAGGGTACAGGATTGAGCAATATCTTAGAAATCCTAAAGAGCAAACAGTGTGGCTGAGGTAGCCTTTTGATTACGCATCTGTGTTACTACCAGCTAATATCATCAGAGCTCAAGTAGCTTACTCACAAGCATCTTCCAGAGGCTGGTGAAATTCCCCTCTGTAAGCAGACGGTTTCTAGCTCGTGAGTTTGGGGGAGAGAGCCAGCTTCAAATGGTAAAGCTCCTCTGTATCCCTTGCATGGCTGCTGCTTCACCTCATGGCCGAAAAGAGCCCCTCCTTCCCCCCCCCCCTTAACTTATATAGCCCCTGTGACCTCATTCACCTGGTCCAGTGGAGGTCAGCCCCAGTTGGCTTTCAGCCAACCAATTTGTAATACATCACCTGTTACCGGACAGATTCCAGCTCCCCAGGTAGAAACCCCTTACCCAGGTAATTGATGCAAGCCACGTAGGCAGAGGGAGCAGGTTTCCCCCCTCCCTCAGAAATGCAGCCAGCTCAGGTTACCTAAAGAGACAGGATGAGGTGTGAATCCTCTGTGCTGGCCCATCTAATCACATTGTCACAGGGCAGAGATTTTGGGAAGAAACCAAGGTGGCTTTCTGCCACAGGCTCCATAGCCCAACTCCCTGCAGCTGCATAAAGTACAGCAGCAGTGAAAGCCCTGCCCTGCCTTGAAAGGGAGCACTTCAAGGTGTCCAAGAGCCATGTGTCTTTGTAGCCTTCTTCACTTTATTCCTGCCATGCTTGTACAAGTTCCATACCTTATCACCTTCAGTCAGTCATGTAGCTATTTCCTGCTCTTGAGACATGGGATTTTGGTCGTATAGTACCAGTTATCGTTCAAGCTGCATAGTTGGGAGAGTTGTTGGAAAAGCTTTTGGGAATCAAATGCCCTTCCTCAAGTCACACCAACAGCTGGCCAGGGCCGCTTCACTGGTGATGTTCTTTGTGCAACTGCAGGGGTGGGGGGAAGGGGTTTTGGGAGACATGTTGAAGATTTAATTATAATCTGATTATTTGTCTACATATGAAACACAAAAAATGAATAGTAGTAGTAGTAGTACTGGTTGATTTATGGCCTTTGTCAAGACAATACAATAAAATGAGCAACAACAATTATATATAGACTCATGGGCATTAGGGGCTGGAAGGGACCTCGCAAGATCACCAATTTCAACCCCCCTGCCAAAGGCAGGAAGTCTGCTGGGTTCAAATGATCCCCAGAAGTTAAGCATCCAAATGCCTTCTGAATGAATCCAGAGTAGGTGCTTGCACCAGCTTTGTGGGGAGTCTGTTCCAGATCCTGGACACTTGGACTGTAAAGAAATTTTCCTTATGTCCTGTCTAAATCCACCTTCCAGAAATTTGTGGCTGTTAGTCCTTGCTATTGGTTGGGGAGCCCTGGTGAACAACTGTTCTCTATATGTATAGGCCGCCACCAAGTCCCCCTTGAGCCTTCTCTTCTCTAGGCTGAAGAGTCCCATGTCCCTTAGCCTCTCCTCATAAGGCTTTCTTTCTTGGCCTTTAATCGTGCTGGTAGCTCTCCTTTAGAAACTCTCAAGCTTATCCACATCTCTCCTGAAGTGGAGGGCCTAAAGCTGGATGCAGTACTTCAGCTGTGACCTCACTTAAGCTGAGTAAAGCTGTCCATGAATGATGTTCTTCATTTTGCTTGAGATGCATTGGTGGATGCATGAAAGAATTTGTTTTGTTTTGCCAGCTATGGCGTCGCATTAGTGACTCATGTTCATGTTGTGCTCAATCAAGACCCCCAAGTCTCTTTTGCTTGTGGTGCTAGTAAGCGTAGCACTGCTGAGCCTATAAGTAGGATGCTGGTTTTTCCTCCCGAAGTGGAGCGCTCCACATTCGTCTACATTGAAAACAATCCAGTTTTGGTCTGTCCACCTTGTGAGCTTGTCCAGGTCGGCCTGTATCCCCATCCTGTCCTCCAGTGTGACCGCCTTTCCCCATAATTTAGAGTGATCCGCAAACTCTGCCAGTCCACATCTGATGCCCAAGTCCAGTTCATTAATGAAGATGTTGAAGAGTACTGGCCTGAGTACCGAGCCCTGAGGGACACCACTGGTCTCCTTTCTCCATGTTGATGTGCTCCCACCAACTAATACTCTGTTTGGGTCTGACCCTGGAGCCAGTTCCCCAAGCATCAAACCATGAGATGGTCAAGGCCACAGTTCCCCAGCTTAACCATGAGGACATCATGGGAGATCAAGTCAAAGGCTTTCTTGAAATCCAGGTATATGACATCAACCTCATCTCCCTTGTCAATAATAAAATAACATTTATGTAATTTATAATTGATGTGCAAAACATACAAGTATTTATTCTACAAGCTTATACAAAATTAAAATATGTCATAGTGCGGTAATTACAGCGAATCTGAGCAGACTTGATTTAATTGACGTAATTACCATGCTCCAGCAGACATGTATTAGCATCCCCACACTGAAAAATGGTGGTGCAGCTACTCAAACTAAAGCACCACCATTTTTCAGTGCAGGGATGCTGCTGATTCATGTCACACTCCAAGGCACTTTAATTGGAGCAGCTCTCAGAGCTGCTCTAAATAAAGCACCCATCTCCCACCATAACTTCTGGAGCACATATATAAAGTCCCTTACTGTTTCCAGCACCACTCTTCTGCCCATCTTTTTGTGAAAAAATAAACCTCTGCCAATGGCTCATTTTGCTTTAGTACTTACATTTTCAGTGTGCTTATTTCAGCTCACATTTTTGGTAAAATGGATTCCAAGGTATCCTACCTTCTTTTGCTATAAGAACCAAACTTGTTTCCTCTTTTTATTTCCCCAAAACCAATACTTAGGTTTTAGTTGTGTTGATTTCTGAGCTATCTGTGGTGCAGCAATACTGCTGAAAAGCTTTTAGTAAACTTTGGAGGCCTGTTTGGGATTATGATATTACTAATGTGTCATCTACATAAAGCAGGACAGGGACAAAGGTGTAGGTTGTAGCCATGTTGGTCTAAGGACTTGGCAGACAAGGTTCTTTGGGTAAATCTGATACCTTTTATTAGACCAACTGAAATAGCTGGAAAAATTCTTCTTTGCAAGTTTTGGGTACAATTACACTTGGTCAGGTAGAGGAAGCATCTGCAGCTGGTCTGTGTTCTTGCTGGATTAGTAAAGCAGGCAAAGGCCAGTACCTATGCAAGAAAGTCAGCCAGTTAAAATGTAAATTGAGGTGAACAATAGGTGAGAGACAGGTGGGGATGGGGTGAGAAGGGAAATGAATGTAGCTGTAGTCAGTGGAAGGGCAGGGGAAGGAAATGAACCATTTATAATCACAGGTGCATGGAATGGATTCCCTGTTAGTACTTGCTTTAGATCATTGAAGGTCATTCAAGAATACATGAAAAATTAGTACAGCAAACAAACAGCCTTGTCATATACCTGTTTTTGGTTGGGCAGCTATTCGACAATCCCTTGACGCACCCTAGATGCTGTGTTTGAATAGTAAGTAATGAGTAATTGTAGGAGACCTTTATCCATTTATGCTATTTCCAGATTCTTCCATAATTTTAATCCGTATATGGAGTCCAATACTCCCTTGAGATCTCTGAAGGCTACATACAAATATTTTTCTTCTTTTATATGTTCAAATGAAAAATAGTGCAACACCAAGCAGTGGCCTGTGCAGGAATAGCCTTTTCTAAAACCAGCCTGCTCTACTCCCAAAATATTATTTTCAGATTTTCTCTCCGAAGAGTAAAAAAAAATAAATGTTCCCCAAGTATTTTGGCAGAAATATCCATAAAACGAATGGGGTGATATGCCCATATTAGCCCCACCCCCAAATGAAGGCAGCCCAGGTGCAACAGTGCAGGGGGGAGGGATGTGCAGAAACAGAGCAGCTGGAGCCTGCAGGCAGCTGGAAACTCAGCCCGGCCTGGCCCTGTGTAGATCTGGATGGGAAGGGGCATGGTGGGGGGGCAGATCGAGGACCCTGCGGGGGGTGGGTGAATACAGCCCCGGGGCATCTTGTGGGATGCTCAGAGCCCAGGTAGCTCGTCCAGAGAGGCAGGGGTCTCCTCCCACTACATACACCCCAGAGCAGGCACAGGGGGCACATCTGTGTGCAGGGTAGAGGCAATTGCCACTGCAGATTGAGCTCTGTACCCCGCTGCCAGTGTCTCGGGAGCAGTGCGGACGCCATGTGCCTCCTGCGTGCTGGCTACGCTGCCAACTCAGCAGTGGGAGGCACGTGGCGTCACACGACTCACGGGGCACTAGCAGTGGGGTGTGGAGCACAGCCTGCAGCAGCAGCTGCTTCTGTCCTGCACACACAGGGGCAGAAGCAGCCCTGTGTCTGTGCCTGTATCTGTGCCTGATCTGGGGGCGTGCACAGCAGTGGGAATTCTTCTCCCCCACACCACTGGACTGGCTGCCACAATGCCCCGCCAAGCATCCCACCCTGGTGTTGCACTATTTTTTATTTGACCCTGAGGCCCCATCCACCTCTGCCCCTGCCCCACTCCCTCCCTCACTGTGGCAGCCTCGATCTTCCCTCCTCCCCGTCCCTTCTCCACAACAGACCTACCGGTTGGGGGGGGTGTGTGCATGCAAGCACACAGGTGCTCAGGCCCCCCAGTCATATTTTCTTCCTCCACCTATGAGTTCAAGTAACCTCATAGCCTTGTTTGACACTCTGTGCAGTTGAAAAGAGCATCCTTTGTAAAGCAATAAGGCAAGTTAGCTTTAATGGACAACTTCTCTATCCTTTCTTTTAATCCATAGGTGAAGAAAGGTCCAATTTATTTTTAAATTAATATCCTACAGGGCATTCGTTCATTTGTGTGCGTGAGAGAGAGAGAGAGAATATGTTTATACCAGGACTAGTATTTTAGTAACTATTTTGCCAGCCATTTTTTATTGGAACATTTTCATATTTAAGCTTTAATTTTCCTGAGATTTTGAGAAACAGAAATAGGGCGCGTACTGATTTACTGAAGTAGACTGCATAAAGAGCATGCAGTTCTTCAAAGGTGGCAAAATGCCCCATAAAGTTGATTTTGAACCACATAAGTGTTACAAATACAATGGTATATAATCAGTATAAATTTAAGGAGACATGTATTTAACATTCTGAGCCTTCAGTCTTTTTTAAATTTATGGTGCTTATTAATGATTTATGCTGCATTGTGTGTATTTATTCTGAATTTAATTAAGACCATACATAATTCATTTCCTATTATCTTTCCACTGTTATTTTTAAGGAAGTACATTTGAATGTCTGACCACTGATGAATATAATTGGAGGTTATTTAATGTGTATTAATGGCAGGCAAGATTTGTTAGAAATCTAGAGGTGAAGAAAGAATGAAAAAGAACAATGAAAGATTACCCCGAGGTTGCAAATTTAAATGTCAGTCTGGCCATGTTCCCACATGCAGGTATGTGCATTTTGTGGCATCACAAATCTCACACATGGAATGTTAAAACATGTCCTGCACTGCAGCTTTGCAGCATTAGGGCAAAAATGGCTACTGGGATTTCCTGGTAAAAAAAAAAAAAAAAAGCCTCACAAAAAGGCAGCATGGTGCATGGTAGAGTAGCATTCACCAGAACAATTGGATCCTTAGTCCTCCAAGGAGATGCTCTGGCTGCTGGCCAGAGCATCTCTACTCCTCCATTTGTGTCCTGGCTTCTCCAGCACACCTGGAACGGAGATGAGCTGGGCAAGGGCAGTTTGCCCAAAGCAGGACACAATGTCCCGCAACAAAGCCCACGTGCAGGGGCGTGCACTGTGGCACAAACTATTTCACTACTGTTGTGCTGCTGCAGGTATATGGCCCTGGGCATCTGGATGCAGCCTCTAAGTACAGGTGGTGTCAGCTGTGATGGAGAGTGGATTCATAGATTCATAGATTCATAGATGCTAGGGTCGGAAGGGACCTCAATAGATCATCGAGTCCGACCCCCTGCATAAGCAGGAAAGAGTGCTGGGCCTACAATACCCCAGCTAGATACACATCTAGCCTTCGCTTGAAGACCCCCAGGGTAGGGGAGAGCACCACCTCCCTTGGGAGCCCGTTCCAGACCTTGGCCACTCGAACTGTGAAGAAGTTCCTCCTAATATCCAATCTAAATCTGCTCTCTTCTAGCTTGTGGCCATTATTTCTTGTAACCCCCGGGGGGGCCTTGGTGAATAAATACTCACCAATTCCCTTCTGTGCCCCCCTGATGAACTTATAGGCAGCCACCAGGTCGCCTCTCAACCTTCTCTTGCGGAGGCTGAAAAGGTCCAGTTTCTCTAGTCTGTCCTCGTAGGGCTTGGCCTGTAGGCCCTTAACCATACGAGTGGCCCTTCTCTGGACCCTCTCCAGGTTATCCGCATCCTTCTTGAAGTGCGGCGCCCAGAATTGCACGCAGTACTCCAGCTGCGGTCTGACCAGCGCCCGATAGAGGGGAAGTATCACCTCCTTGGACCTATTTGTCATGCATCTGCTGATGCACGATAAAGTGCCATTGGCTTTTCTGATGGTTTCGTCACACTGCCGACTCATGTTCATCTTGGAGTCCACTAGGACTCCAAGATCCCTTTCCACTTCCGTGCCACCCAGCAGGTCATTTCCTAGGCTGTAGGTGTGCTGGACATTTTTCCTCCCTAGATGCAGCACTTTGCATTTCTCCTTGTTGAACTGCATTCTATTGTTTTCTGCCCACTTGTCTAACCTGTCCAGGTCTGCTTGCAGCTGCTCCCTGCCCTCCAGCGTGTCCACTTCGCCCCATAGCTTAGTGTCATCTGCAAACTTCGACAGAGTACATCTCACTCCCTCATCCAAGTCGCTGATGAAGACATTAAAGAGTATCGGTCCAAGGACCGAGCCCTGCGGGACCCCACTGCCCACACCCTTCCAGGTCGAAACCGACCCCTCCACCACGACTCTCTGGGTGCGACCCTCCAGCCAATTCTCCACCCACCGGACTGTGCAGTCATCCAAGTCACAGCCCCTTAACTTGTTCACCAGTATGGGGTGGGATACCGTGTCAAAGGCCTTCTTGAAGTCCAAGTATACGACATCCACCCCCCCTCCTGCGTCGAGGCGTTTTGTAACCTGGTCATAAAAAGAGACTAGATTGGTCAGGCACGATCTGCCTGCCACGAACCCATGCTGGTTTCCCCTCAGCATAATTTGTCCTGCCGGGCTCTCACAAATGTGAGCCTTGATAATTTTTTCAAAGACTTTGCCAAGGATGGAGGTGAGACTAATTGGCCTATAGTTGCCCGGGTCCTCCTTCCTCCCCTTCTTGAAAATGGGAACCACATTGGCCCTTTTCCAGTCCTCCGGGACTTGACCCGTGTGCCACGAGCATTCAAATATTCCCGCCAGTGGCTCTGCAATGATGTCAGCCAGTGCTTTCAGTACCCTCGGATGGAGCTCATCCGGGCCTGCCGACTTAAAGGCATCCAGGATAAATGAGATTTTCCTTTTCTACTATGATGATTTTAAAGAAATAGTGACAGCAGAGATGCATCTCTAAATTACACATCAAGGTGGGATGGGAGTTTCCATAACAATTCTTGTATTTTTCCCCATTTTCTCTTAAAAATAATGAAAAATATTTCAACCACTTCAGACTGAGAATGAATGTACAGGAACCAAAGTTCACTGAGGAACCTGGTAGAGAAGAAGAGGGGAAAATGGTTTTAACAGATGTTAAGGTTGAAATATCCATCAGCTAGATATGAGAAGAACCAATAAAGTGTAGAAATGCAGGCACCTAAATAAAGATGGTCTCTTGACACTCAGTGTTGTCAAAGAGCCATTAGAGAGAGGATGAGTATGGCAAAAAGATTGTTACACTTGGAAAAGAGAGGACATTTTCAGTAAAGAGAAGCAGAATGAAGTCAGAATGATGTAGGGAGTTGGAGGAGAGAGATTATATTAATTGAGGCCTTGGGATCGACAAAGGCTTAGTTTTGAGAGTACAGCAGGGGATCTCCTGTTGGGCAGTGTCAACTCAGTCTTCCAAAAGTTAGCAAGATCCAGGTAGGTAGGAGGTGAATCAAGAAGGAAGTGCAAAGAGGCTGAAGATGAAATCTAAAATGCAGGTGGTGATGTAGCAAGAAAATTGATGAGAAAATAGCAATAAGCTGAGAACTGAACAGAGCTGAAGGAATTTAGGGCATATTTAAAATGAGAGGAAATTTATAAGAGGAAGATCTTGCTTAGTTATGTACATGTTTTCTCTCAGATAACAGCTTTTGAACATTTAGAATCTTGTTGATTTCACTTTTGAGAATCTGGGACTTTGCTTATAAGGTACAACAAGAATATGTAACAAAGCTAGGAGAAGGGACGTTAACAGTAACAAGAGCCAAGTACCCAGTGTATTTGACCATGATACCTTGTTGGTCCTTGAGGGCAGCTTGTGACTGAACAAGGCAAGAAAATGAAAAGACTCTTGTGGGAAGGAGACTAATAGTAAAATTTGGGATAAGTTGTACAATAAGCACTTGTGTCAGCTTTTTGTGACCACCACCAATCATATTCCAAACGGAGATAGAGGCCAAAATACAGACAACAATGCATTGCTCTTCCCAACAGCCAGCATGCACTGAACTGTTGGAAGGAAGGTTTCAGAACCAGCTGTGCCATCTCTTAGTTTATTAGATATCCTACCGCACCAGACCTAGAGACTGTGGATAATTTCTGCTTGCTATGCATACCTATAATAGGAGCAAAGAATTTACCACAGAAAACAGGTTGTGGCCCACTGACTGTTTTGAGAAAACATTTGGCGCACAGCCTAAGAAGTTGTCACCCATGAGTCTTACACTCCAAACGTTTCACCAAAATACATAGACCTTTTGTTTTCATAGAAATAAATCAAACACCTTATTACCTTAGCTTTCACTCTCATTTCTTTTAAAAACATCAAAGGAATGTAGAAAATAGAATTAAGGGCTTCTGGCCTTTTACACTGTATACTTAAATGTGGTCTAGCTCCAATGTATATAGCATCAGATCTGTCTTATGTGCTGTAGTCATTAAAAATATGTCCTTATTGTTAACATAAGGCAATATTCTCTTTAGTCAACTTGAAGAGTTTTTGGGAGCAGAGTATTTGAGCAGCTTGCAGAGGTTTTTCAGTAATTATCTCCTGAGATGAGTTTGGCTTCCATACTCCAAGAATTCACGTCTAGTCTTTTTAACATTCCTTTTTAAATTACCATTCAAATCGTGATGTTTTATATGCATAGCTACAGTCACAGGGGTTATCTATCTAGAACAGTTGTTTTCAACCTTTTTTCACTTGCGGAGCCCTAAAAAGCTTTGAATGGAGGTGTGGCCCTCTTAGAATTGTAAGTATGGTTACTCTCATATTTTTGATTCATCATAGTGATCTTTTGCAGACCCCTTAGACATAGTCTGCAGACCCCAAGGGGTCCACAGACCACAGGCTGAAAACAATGGATACAGAGAACCTAATAAAATATTTTAAAAGCTGAGGTTTTTATGCAGGCAACTTGCACCGGGAGCGTAACATGAACTTTTTGTACTGCTAGACTGTTTCTGGGAATGTATTACCATAAGTTGAACCTCAAAACAGATTGCAAGTTAATTCTGCTGGCGAGCTAATTAATTGAACAGATGGAGACTTGGTTGAATTTATCACACCTACTGCTACTAATAGAGCTCCTTCTGGTTCTCATTCTGATCTTCTTTCATTGAATAATGATTGTGATTCAGGTTTGGGGATCAGTAAGTGAAGCATCAGCATAAGTGTTGTAATTTTGTCTAATAAAGCAATCTAGAAGAAAAGAAGGACCTTGTCGCAGGGCACTGAAGTGCCCTGCTCCTAGAAAGAGGGACAGGTGCCGGTTGCTGGGGCAACTGCAGTTTGGTCAGCTGACCAGAAGGGGGCAGGGCCTGACCTATATAAACAAGCCAGGCTGAGGCCAAAGGCAGTTCCCTGCTAACATCCAAGGGAGAAGGAGCTCTGCTAGAGTAGGCAGCCCAGAGAAGCTTGATGGCCTGAGCAGCTTCGGCTCGAGAATACTGGGAGGAGAAAGCCCTGGTAGGGAATGGAATGATGATTATCCAGGTGGCTTACAGATTGCCGTTTAGCCAGGAGGCTTAGTTTGAGTTATAGCTGGTTGGCTTGTGTTATTGCATTTGTTGTTTGTTATTACATTGGAGGACCGCATGAGGCTAATAGGGGTTGGAGGAGGCCTCAGTGGGGCTCCACAGTGGTATGGGGACCCTGGTGCCAGAGAGGGCACAGCATTGAGGGGGCATTGATCCCAGCCCTGCAAAGGGGTACAGTGGACTGAGGGCCAGGTAAGGCTGAGGCCGCCTGAGCCCCAGGAGTTGTAGATCTGTGAAGGGGATTTAGGGCCCAGGCACGGCTATGGCCACCTGAGCCCCAAGCGCAGAGAAAGGCCCCAGGGTGGGGGGCCAGGCATGGCCACGGCGACCCGAGCCTTGATGGTGGGATTATGAGAAGCCCTAGTGCGGGCAGGGATCGCGAGAGAAGGTCCGGTATGGGCTCGACCGTAAGAGAGGCTTGGGAGCATCCATGGTGAGCGCAGGCAACTGTAAGGAAGGAGAGGCCAGAGGCCCTGCATCCTCACAGATGCTATCTGAGAAATTGACTAGACAATGTCCGGGACATCTGCGAGGCTTGGGGCATGGTATTGGGTGGTAGGAGCCACACGTAGCCCTGAAGGCTTTAGTGCATGGGGTCAGCTAAGACGGGGCACAGATGGGGATACATCAGGGGTACCGTGTCCAAGGGGGTCGAAAAGGCAGCCTCCCGTAACACTAATGACATCAAAGACGTGGCAGGGGAGAACGAGGGTGCATTGACACCAACTTGGCACAGTAGAGGGTGCTAGGAGAGATCACGGTGGCTCCTAGGACCCCACCCTGTGACAGACCTGAATGAAGGAACTGGGGGGGACCTTTTTACTGAAAATTGTTCAAGAAAGGGTAAGATTCAGTCCACTTATATTAGTCTTTAAGAAAAAAATAAGTACAGATATAAATATAAAACTAGTCAGAGTAAAAACGTAAGTACTTGACTAGACCCCAAGTACTATACTTGTTCATGTGTGGTATTAAGACATTTTTCAGGCATTTAAAAATATGTATCCAGAATAGGGACTTGGTATTAATGCACGTGTATTCCAATAAATAACCCCATGAAACCATATCTGATAGAATAGAAGCAGGAAGAACTGGTTCCTGTTAGAAACATACTTAATGACTCTTCAGTGGATAGCTTTGAATGGTTAATTTTATGGCTGGCAGATCATACTGTACAAAGCAGCATTTTTAAACTATCTGTTGCTGTTGTATCATTTTGATTCGTTTCTTCTGTCTTTTGTTCTGAAAGGCTACTGATACGGAGAGCAACCCAATAAGGTATCTCATTGAGAATGGAGATATTCAGCAAGTTTTTAATTTGTCTCAAAGGTATCTAGAAAGACCTTTTAAAACTGAATTTTTAACTTTTTTCTGTGAAATGAAACATTCTGTCCCCTTATTCCCAGTCCCCAGTCTCTGCCTCCCCACTCACCGCCATTCCCCACAGCTTGCCATCGTTCTCCTCCCTGCCCCCCTGACTGTAAGATGCTGCTTGGGCTCTGTTCCCTCCCAGGTCATAGAGCACAGCAGGTGGAAGCTTGGCCCTTGCCAGGCCATGCAGCAACACTGGCACTGCTGATTGGCAGGGCAGGGGATACAGTTTCCCTGTCCTCCAGGCCAGGGAGGGAATCCAGCTTAAGCCAGAACTGAACTATGCCTCTAAGTAGAAGGAGGAAGGGGGCAGAGGAAGTAGTTGCTGCAGTGGGCAAGCAGAACAGGGCAAGTGGCTGCTGCGGGTCTGACTGGCCTTAACCGGGCTCAGGACTGGAGGCAGCTCTGCCTACCTCCCACCCCATGCTTTGTACCATGAAGAGTTGATCAGGCTTGCAGAGGTGAGGTTGGGAACAGGATTGTGTTAGTAAACCAGTTTTTTGTTCCTCTATTTTGGAATAGAAAATTGGGGGTGGCATCACATTGCCAGGATTTTCTGTAAGCGAAGGACATTTTCTGATGAAATATTGTCTGAAACTAATGCTTTAGCAATTGTAGACATTGGCCAGCATGATGAGATCTGGTTATCTAAAGTTAACATGGCCAGTACTGAGGAATACTAGGTTCCTATTGAAATACTAATACAAGTCCACTTTTGTTTTATATATGTATTTTTAAATAGACAACTTTTAAATTCTGTTTTTCTGTAGTGCATGAGCCTAAGCCTAAATAGTGGGAGAATGTTACAGAAAATAAAGCTTTTATTGAAGATCCAAATATCAAAATGAATGAGTGAATACAAACATTTTCCACTGCAACCTTCCATCGTTCCTGGTATTTACATTTCCTTCACATGTTATAATAAAAAAATAAAGGCTTTTACTGACTTAACTCATAGTATATTTATTGCAAGAAAAGTGTTTCAGCTGAAAATGAGACAACTGTCCACTACTCATTTGGTGAAATGAAGGTCTGTGATATGTACCACTTCTTGCAATGGTCCTATAAATTTCTGAATGGGGAAGAATCTCCTCATTCCTGAAGTTCCCCACCACTGCCACCTTTTAGTGCATTACCATTTATTTCTTTGGTCAATTCAGAAACAAAAGTAGAGTGTGCCTCATATTATTTTATCACTCATCAAATTTTTTTATGATTATAATTTCTACTAGGCCTTTTTGCAAGAAAGCAGGGAAGCCTGAGGATGGAGTTTTCCTTATCGTATAAGAGGAGGTAGCTAATTACTTCCACCTGCTGAAATGTATCTGGATATAAGATATTCAGTTTCACCCATTGTAAGGGCACCTAGGATGACTGTCTCTCAGAGGGCCAATATTTAACAAATCAGTGGTCAAGGTAATTGTCCAGAGATTTGTCCAAATGTAAGTTTGATCTTGCTTTTCCATTTGGGAATATGGCAATGAATGGGTAACTGCGAGAGCAAAGATTTTCCCACTGACTCTCCTTACACTAGCTTTTCTGCTGTGCATACTTAATGTTTCAGTGAATCAAATTGTAACTGCAGGAAGCAGCTGGTTTCCTCAAAAAGCATCATGACTTTTATTACAGAAACATGATAAGAAAAGAGAACAGACATAATTATTGCAAGACTTAGAGTCCAGTTTTAAAGGACTCTCTTTTAAAGGTTGAAATTCAACAGTTTATTTCCCTTCATTGTTCATTTCTCACAATTGAGTTTATATTATAGGTTTATGTTGTCCTTTTTTGCAGATTAAATGACTTGAAGTTTCTGAGTTGTAGGTTGCAGCCATGTTGGTCTAAAGATATAGACAGACAAGGTTTTGTGGTAAATCTGATAGCTTTTATTAGACCAACAGTTGACTTGACACGCACCAGATCAACACTCGGGATCTCAATATTGCGCTGTTAGACAGGAGGGACTGATGCAAAATTATATACACACACGCTCTATGGGTTCATGCATGCATGCACATGCACTTTCATGGCTGTGTGTTAACACTAAGGGGCAGCTGGGGTAACTTGGGATCACAGTGCCAGGGTTACTCAGGGTCACCTTGTGCTGGGGGTGGAAGTGATGGAAAAAGCTGGGGCCAGAGACAGCAGAGGGGGCGGTGGAGCCATTGTTCCTAGTTACTCCAAGGGGTGCCCTATTAAACAGAGCATCTCCTATTGCTTGCTGTTCCCCCCACCCATCAATTTGTAAGCAACCACAAGATCACCTCTTAGCCTTCTCTTGTGGAAGCTGAAGAGATCCAGGGCCCTCAGTCTCTCCTTATAGGGTTTTGCCTGCAGGCCCTTAACCATACGAGTGGCCCTCCTCTGAACCCTCTTGAGGCTGTCCAGATCCCTCTTGAAGTATGGTGCCCAAAACTGAATGCAGTACTCCAACTGCAGCCTGACCAGTAAAGGGGAATATTACTTCCTTGGACCTGTCTGTCATGCATGTGCTAACGCATGCTAAAGTGTGGTTAGCCCTGTTGATTGCTTCATCACACTGATGACTCATGTGACGATCCCTTTCTGCTGCTGTGCTGCTGAGAAGGTCCTCTCCCAGCCTGTAAACCTGCTGGTGGTTCTTTCTTCCTAGGTGTAGCATTTGTCCTTATTGAACTACATCCTATTCTGTTCTGCCCATTTTTCCAACCTGTCCAGATCCACTTGGATTCATTCCCTACCCTCTGCTGTGTTAACTTTACCCCATAATTTGGTATCATGTGTGAATTTGGACAGAGTGCTTTCCACACCCTCTTCCAAGTCACTAATGAAGACATTGAACAACACCAGTCCAAGGACTGAGGCTTGGACTGACTCCACTGCCCACATCTTTCCAGGTCAATACCGACCCATCCAGCACCATTCTCTGGGTGCGACCCCTAAGCCAATTTGTCACCCACCTGACCATGTAACCATCTAAGTTGCAGTCGCTCAGTTTATCTTTGAGAATATAATGAGATACCATATCAAAGGCCTTCTTAAAATACAAGTAGATGACATGCACCTCAATTTCCTGTGTCTAAGCATTTTGTGACCTGGTCATGAAAAGAAACAAGGTTAGTCAGGCAGGATCTACCTGCTATGAATCTGTGCTGGTTACCCTTTAGCATTGCTTTCCATGGGGGACTCCCACAAATGTGATCCTTACTAATTTTTTTAAGGTTAACACAGCAGAGTGTAGGGAATGAATCCAAGTGGATCTGGGCCACTCGCATGATCAGGCGGCAGCAGGGAGGCCCTATGAGGAGAGGCTATGGGACCTGAACCTATTCAGCCTCCACAAGAGAAGGCTGAGGGGGGATCTAGTGGTCTGTTATAAACTAGTCACAGGGAACCAGCAGGCACTGGGAAAGTCCCTGTTCCCCCGAGCACTACCAGGAATGACCAGGAATAACGGTCACAAGCTGGCAGAGGGTAGATTTAGGCTAGGTATCAGGAGGCGCTACTTCACGGTCAGGGTGGCTAGGATCTGGAACCAACTGCCAAGAGAAGTGGTGCTGGCTCCTACCCTGGGGGTCTTTAAGAGGAGGCTAGATGTACACCTTGCTGGGGTCATTTGACCCCAGTACTCTTTCCTGCCATGGCAGGGGGTTGGACTAGATGATCTACTAAAGTCCCTTCCAACCCTAGAAACTATGGGCAGGATGGAAAAATGGGAAGAACAAAATAGGATGCAGTTCAACGAAGACAAGTACAAAGTGCTGCACAAGGGCAAAAAGAACCACCAACACGCTTACAGGCTGGGGGATGACCTTCTCAGCAACACAGCACCGGAAAAGGATCTTGGAGTCACAGTTGACTCCAAGATGAACATGAGTCATCAGTGTGATGGAGTAATCAACAAGGCTAACCACACTTTATCATGCATTAGCAGATGCATGATGAACAGGTCCAGGGAGGTGATGCTTCCCCTCTATGTGGCACTGGTTGGAGTACTGCATCTAGTTTTGGGTGCCACACTTCAAGAGGGATGAGAAGAACCTTGATAGGGTTCAGAGGAGAACCTCTTGTATGGTCAGAAGCCTGCAGGAGAGACTGAGGGACCTACATATCTTCAGCCTTCGCAAGAGAAGGCTGAGAGGTGATCTTGTGGCTACCTATCAATTCATCAGGGAGGGCAGCTGGGAATAGGAGATGCTGTATTTACTAGGGCACCTCCTGGAGTAACAAAATGGTTGCCAGAATCTGCAATGGGCTTCCATGGGAGGTGGTGCTCTCACCTACCTTGGGGGTCTTCAAGAAGAGACTGGACAAGCAACTAGCTGGGGTCATCTGACTCCAGTGCTCTTTCCTGGCCAGGGTAGGGAGTCAGACTCTGACCTACTGAGGTTCCTTCTGACCCTAACATCAATTAATTTAGGGGCCTTCCAATTGATACTGGCTGCCAGCTAGACCTCAAGCCATTGATCACTGCCCATTGAGCCCAACAATCCAGCCAGCTTTCTATTCACCTTAGAGTCTATTCATCCAACCCGTATTTCCTTAGCTTGCCTGCAAGAGTGCTGCAAGAGGCCATATCCAAAGCCCTGCTGAAATCAAGATCTATCATGTCCATTGCTTTCCCTGCATCCCCAAAACCAGTGATCGCATCATAAAAGGCAGTCAGGTTGGTCAGGCATGATTTACCCTTGGTGAATCCATGCTGACTGTTCCTGATCACTTTCTTCTCCTCCAAATGCTTAGAAATGGGTTCCTTGAGGGCCTGCTTCATGCTTTTTCCAAGGACTGAGGTAAGGCTGACTGGTCTGTAGTTCCCTGGATCCTTCCTCTTCCCTTTCTTAAAGATGTGCACTGTATATGCCCAATTGTCCAGGACCCAATTGCACAGTCACTACAGTTTTTCAAAGATGATGGTCAGCGGCTCTGTAGGTCACATCAGCCAACTCTGTCAGCACCCTTTGATGCATTGCATCCGGGCCCATGGACTGCACACCTATCTTGTTAACCTTCATATCCCTTGCCAGTTGCAACTCCAGTAAGGCTTTGGCCTTCCTTTTCATCTCTGTATGCCTGAGCAATACTCTTGTACTCTTCCCTAGTCATCTGTCCAAGCTTCTACTTCTTGGGAGCTTCCTTTGTGCGTCCTTTCCCCCTCAGACTGTCACTCTAGGGAATTCTGCCCATCATTTCCATGAAGGAGTCAAAGTCTGCTTTTCTGAAATCTAGAATCCATACTTTTCTGCTCTCCTTTCTTCCTTTCCTCAAGATCCTGAACTCAGTCATGATGTGGTCATTGCTGCTTAAGTTGCAATCCGCTACTACATCCCCCACCAATTGTTACCTGTTTGTGAGCAGCAGGGCAAGAAGAGCACATCCCTTGGTTGGCCTCTCCAACACCTGCACCAGAAAGTTGTCCCCAGCTGATTTCAGGGTGATTCAAGTCCCCCATGAGAACCAGGACCTGTGATTGGGAAACTTGCACGATTTGTTTGAAAAAAGCCTCATCCGTGTCATTGTCCTGGTCTGGTGATCTATAGCAAACATCCACCATGACATCACCCTTGATGCTCTCCCCTCTGATTTCAACACAGAGAATTTCAACAACCCTATCACCAGTTTTATCCTGGAGCTCTGAGCACTCATACAGCTCTTTTGCATATAGGGAGGGAACAAGAGGAGGAGTTGCACTGTCTTTCCTGAACAGTGTGTAGCCATCCATGACAGTGCTTCAGTCTTACAAGCTATCCCACCAAGTCTCTGTTACTCCAGTCACATCACAGTTCCTTGACTGTAAGGACTTCCAATTCCTTTTGCATGTTTCTCTGGCTCCGTGTGTTCATATACAGACACCTGAGGTAAACAGCTGAATGCCCTGTTTCCTCAAATGCCTGGTTCAGGTGCAGAACTTTTTGTATGTTACCTTGGATTTGGGACCTTCTTTCATCTCCCACTGGACAATCTCTGTGGGGATGCAGTTTTGTCAGGCTGAAGCCCCTACATGAATCTTTGGGTGGAGGGGCCTGAGGGTTTCCAAAAGGGAACTGACTGTGCATGTCAGGTTTTGTGACCAAGGATAGAATCTGCTTTTCAGACTTAGTTGCAGCATTTCTTCAGTTCTACATAATGAGATTTGTATGAAGAGAAGCCAGGGCTGATTTTATGCTTCTCTGTGAACTCTCTCCCTGCTTGAAACCTATGAATGGTGTGACCTGGTATCAGCTGCTCTTCCTTGTACTTGGCGGGGTGTGGATAGAAGACTCATTGGGGCATGGAACTAGTGCTGGTAACGATCTTTTTCCAGTGAACTTCGCAGTGCAGATCCCAAAAGCAAAGCAGCCACTCCCTTTACATGCAGGTGTGAGGAACAGTGCCATCCATTTCCCAAGCAGTGCATCTATGTGCCCCTCTCTGCTGTGAATCTCACCCTCACATGTCCCGGTGGCTTTCCCAGGTGTTGTAGAGTCCCAAATTACGTGATCCCTGAGCCAGGGCTTTCTGGGAAGAGGGGTAGCTTGGAGTCTTTGTAGAGCCCCCAGGGTGAGTCCTGGACTTGCAGTAGGGAATGTATAGTTACTAGGTTTGTTTCAACTGGCAGAAGGCAGAGTTGAGTTGCAACCTATGGACAAACTAAATGACAGGGTTTGTTAGAGTGGGTAAGTGTGGAAAAATCCTGATACTTCCATTTCTATGCTTTGGTAACCCAGGAACAAAGCTGTCATTTAGCAACCTTTGAGAAGGCAAGATTGGTAAAACTCTGTTAGAAATCATGTTTCTTTTGTTTAAAAAAATATTTTTTAATAAAACATTTAACAACAGCTAAATATTTGGGACCTGGAAGTTGTTGTCTTACCTGGCTCAGTTGTCAGCTGGCAGAGTAAGATCCTGCAGAGCAGCAGGCCTAGAACTAGGAAAATAGGTGTGGGGACATGTCAGGCTTCAGTGCCCTCAGCTGGAAACTGACCCACAGCTCTAGAGTCCTGGGGGAATCCTACTCGCTGTGTTGGGATGTGCTTACATGAGCCAGGGCCAGAAATCCCTAGCACATTATCCAAGCCTGGAATACACCGGTGGGAGGAGGTGGGTGGTGGGGCGCACTTGACAGCATCCCTGCTGCGACCTGCTGCCTCTGCAGTATCACCTTGCCCTCACTTCTTTAGCCCTCAAAGGCTGTTTTAAATGAGATGCTGCACTGCGAGAGATGGGAAGATAAAACGCATCTAATCTGCCTTCCCCTATTCTGGTGACATCTCTCTGCAGCACCTTAGCTTAAACACTGTTTGATTACTATCCCATTGAACTAATCCTAGGTTTTCTGTTCTCTCCCTGGTCCTCTCTTTGGGCTTCAGTGTTCTTCTCTGTTACAGCACCTACCCCATATTCTGAAGATTTCCGTTTTAGGCATTTCTGAAAGCAGCCCTAGGGACTCGTCTGCAGGAGAAAGCACCCAAAACTCTGTATAAAAACTTTGCTGTTGGCTTCTCTATGCCTCAGTTTCCTTTTCTGGGAACTAGGAAGAGACTTTGCAGCTAGAGTCAGTAAAGCCTGTGAGGTATTCAAACACTATTCTAATGGAGGCCTTCCAGGTCCACCAGAGAAACCAGAGCCCATTGTCTGCATCTAATTCAAGAATGACTCCTGAATTCCTCACTGGCCTCTGCAACTCTGTTTGCCCTTGCATATCAAACTAGAGGAGTTCATATAAGTCAGTTCTAAAGGCAACAGCCCAAATCTCACTGTTGTTTATGCAACATACCAGCCCTAAGGGGGAAGTTGGGAAGTTAGTCTTAATGCACAAACAGCTTATATCTCTAGTGGCTTTTCCTGATGGGTCTCACAGAAATCTGGTGGGATCCTACCCACGACTGGGCAGTGGGCATTCAGCAATTCACACTATATAGAAGGGACAGGACTGGGAGGAAAGGTGGGGGGTTGCCCTCTATGTTAAAGAGCAACTCACATTGTCAAGAATTAGCTTTGGGGCAGAGGAAAGTCAGGAAGAGGCACTATGGGTCAAACTTCAAGGGGGGCAAGGTGAAAGGGATCTGGCAGTGTGTGTCTACTATAGACCACCCTGCCAAGGGGTTGAGCTGGACCAGGATTTCTCAGTACAGCTTATGGAGGCAGTTGGGTCTAGGAATGTCATTATCATGGGGGACCTAAACTACCCAGATCTCTGCTGGGAGGAGCAGTCAGCCAGGTCTGACTATTTGCATAGGTTCCTAGCTGAAATACAGGACCTCCACCTTATCCAGGAGATGCACAGCCCCACTAGGGGAGATGCCTTGCTGGATCTGGTCTTGGCCACTGAGGATGACCTGGTGAGGGGACTGCAGGTCTTTGACCACCTGGGTGACAGTGATCATCACCTGCTGGAATTCACCATCCAGCGCAGGGTATTGAGGGCTTATACCAAGACTAAAGCCCCTGACTTCAGAAGGGCCAACTTCAACGAACTTAGGAGATTAGTGGGGGAGGCACTGACAGCCCAAAATATAAAGGATATGGGAATCCATGAGGGATGGTCGTACCTTAAGGAGACAATCCTCCAGGCTTAGAGTGTGACAGTCTCCGAGAGAAAGAAGGGGAACTTTCATCTAGAGTGCTCTGAAACCCCCATGGCTCAGCAAAGGCATTCGAGAATGCCTGAGGGCCAAAAGGGAGGTGTACACCCAGTGGAAGAGAGGGGCCATCACCAAGGAGGAATACTCCTCCTTGGCCCATGAGTTTAGGAGGACCATTAGGAAGGCCAAGGTGGGGGTGTGGCTCAGGCTGACGATCAGGATGAAGGACAACAAAAAGTCATCCTTCAAATACATTGGGAGTAAGAAGAGGGCATGTAGGGCCCCTGTTAGACTCAAATGGTAATCTTGTGGCTACGCCAGACGAGAAAGCCAAAATTTTTAACAAGGTTTTTGCCTCTGTTTTCTTGGACAGGGGTTAGAATAGCTCTCCCACCACAGGTAGGGGCAATCTTGGAGATAGCACTGCCAGGCCTCGGGTCTGTGCAGAAGTAGTTAGGGATCTTCTGGAAGGGCTGGATATTTTTAAATCTGTGGGCCCTGATGTCCTCCACCCATGGGTGTTGAGAGAGCTGGCAGGGGTCATTGCTGTGCCCTTGGCCCAGCTGTATGAGCAATCGTGGTCCATGGGCCAGGTGCCCAGAGATTGGAAACTAGCTAATGTAATCCCCATGTATAAGAAAGGGAGAAAGTAGAACCTAGGAAACTATAGGCCCATAAGCCTCACATCAGTTTTGGGGAAAATCCTTGAAAAACTTATCAAGGATCACATCTGTGAGGGGCCAGCAGGGGAGATCATGCCCAGGGGAGATCAACGTGGGTTCATCAAAGACAAGTCCTGCCAGACCAACCAATGGCCTTTTATGACCAAGTAACTAAATCCCTGGATGATGGTGTCGCCGTGGACATAGTTTTTCTGGACTTTAAGAAGGCCTTTGACACTATCTCTCACCCCATTCTCATTAATAAATTGAGCGACTGTGGCATTGATGCCTGCACATTTGGGTGGGTCAAAAATTGGCTGATGGGGTGCACCCAGAGAGTGGTGGTGAATGGGTCGTACTTGACCTGGCAGGATGTGAATAGTGGGGTCCCCCAGGGCTCAGTCTTGGGGCCTACACTGTTCAACATCTTCATCAGCGACTTGGACGAGGGGGTGGAGAACACATTGTCCAAGTTTGCCAATGATACCAAGATGTGGGGAGAAGTAGGCACGCTCGAAAGGAGAGAGAGGCTGCAATTAGATTTAGACAGACTACAGAAGTAGGTGGATGGTAATAGGATGGGCTTCAACGTAGATAAATGCAGGGTACCGCACCTGGGGAGAAGGAATCCACAGCATACATACAAGCTGGGGAGCTCCCCCCTTGAGAGCACAGAGGCAGAAAGGGATCTTGGAGTCATTATGGACTCCAAGATGAACATGAGCCGCCAATGACAGACCACAGCCAGCAAAGCCAACCGCACCTTGTCGTGCATCCAAAGATGCATCTCAAGCCGGTCCAGTGAGGTGATACTCCCCCTCTACACAACATTGGTCTGGCCTCAATTGGAGTACTGCATTCAGTTCTGGGCACTGCACTTTAAGAAGGATGTGGCCAGCCTTGAGAGGGTTCAGAGGAGGGCCGTCCACTTGGTTGGAGGGCAGCAGGCTAGGCCCTACGGGAAGAGGTTGAGGGACCTGAACCTGTTCAGCCTCAGCAAGCGGAGGCCAAGCGGGGATTTGGTGGCTGTCTACAAACTCATTAGGGGAGATTAGCAGCAAATAGGAAGGGTCCTGTTCCCCCCCACAGGACCTGGGATGATGAGGAACAATGGCCAGAAGCTGCTGGAGAATAGGTTCAGGTTAGAGATTAGGAGGCACTATTTCACTGTTAGGGTGGCTAGGACCTGGAACCAACTTCCTAGGGAAGTGGTCCTTGCTCCTACCTTGGGTAAATTCAAAAAGAGGTTGGATCAGCACCTGTCTGGGGTTGTGTGATCCCAACATGTGCTCCAGCCAGTGCCGGGGGGTTAGACTAGATGTCTATTCAAGTCCCTTCTGACCCCTATCTACTATGAAACTATGAAATATCATTAGCTTAGCTCTTACCTGAGAGGTTTGCGGCTTAGCCATCATGGTCACAGGCACTGAGATACTGAGCTTGTCAGTGAGGTGAATGTTGCATTCTTTTGGCTTTAGCTGAACAAGAGCTATTTCCATATGTAGGGATCCCGTCACTACATTTTGGTACAGCTGTTGGGTGATAAATAAGTCCGCGGTGAGAAATTAACATATGTAACTACAGACAAAAAAAAACCCCACCCCGGGCCTGCCAACTTTCTTCTGCAATGAGAGGCAGGAAAAAAGGGAAATGTGAGCTAATTTAATTGCAGAATCATGGGATTTGTCTGAGGACTAAAAGCCACAGAGCAGGCCCCAAGAAATCTGAAAAAACCATTGTGCTTGCCTGGGACTTACTTAGTGCTGAAGGCTGATGGACTCCAACAATTAAGTCTCATGGCCACTACTGTCATGCATACAAACCCTGCCTTTGTATCCTCTCCGTTTCCTGTGTTATATGACCATCACTGTTCTTTTTCTGGTATAGCACCTGCTCCCTGTGGTGAGGATTTCCTTTGTAAGCACTCCTCAAACAACACTAGGCACTTGTCTGCAGAGTGAGGTAACTTAGATCTTGTGCTTGGTCTCTCATTCTGCCTCCATTCCCTTTCCACAAAATGGGAATGCTGTTCTGAGCCTAAGACAGTAAAGACTGAGGTGTTCAAACTCTCTGGTAATGGAGGCCCTGCAGGTACCAAGGGTAGATACCATTATGTATGTGTCCAGGATGACCTGCTGGGCCACAGGTCAAGTTGGTAAGCTAAACACTGAAATCTGTCCAATATGAGGGGCCTATTCTGACCCCTCCATACCCCAGTGTCTCTGCAGTGATAATGATCACCCTGCTGTGTTCCAGAACAGGTAATGCCTGTTGCCTTGTGGGACAGAGGAATCTGGTTGGATGGTAGAAGCTGTGAGCAGGTCTCTGCAAGAGGAGCACATAAGGGCAGCTGCTCCCAGGCTCTAGAATAGGTGTGGGGTTGTGGAGCAGAGCGGGGTGATAACAGCTCGTGATCCACAACAACTCCATGTGTATCCAACTCCTCTGTGCAGCCACCACTTCTCCCCAGACGAGGCCCACAGGCCCCACCCCACAGTGAGAATCTGGTATAGCCCTGCAGGATGGGTTATCTAAGCCAGTGTATATAATGGCTGAAAATAAAGGCCAGGGCCCTAGCCTCTTCCCTTACAGGCAGGTCAGCACCCTGTATGGTCCCATGCAGTGGTTGCAGTGGACACTCCTGCTGTGACCCTGCACATCACTGGCAAGGTTCAGTTCTTGGAGCCAAAGCCACCCCCTAGCAGGGCCATGGTTCCACACTGGGGATTGCCCTGCCACAGAGAGTTGTCCTGATCCCTTCAAGATGGCCAGAGCCTTAGTCTGGGCCTGGGGTTTTCAGCTTCAGAGTTGTATCCCACTATTTCACTTGACACCAAAGCTTCATCTATCTGCTGTTGCCCAACATGCCTAGGGGAAGGGAAGGTGGTGACAGCCCCCTGGATAGCTCAGGATGCAGGTTGCACAGCTTCATAGCTCCAGAATCAGGTATGAGCTTGTGGCCAAGCCTTCCACAGAGAAGGAAAGGGAACCAACAGTCTTTTTTTCTTTTTAATGAAGACTACGTGAGGCACATAGGGAATGTGCAGTGTCTTGGGAAGAGGTCTGTAACCCACACAGCCCATGGTGAAGGCCATAGCAGCAGGGAACCACTCCAAATTTCAGCATCATTTTCCTGATATTTAACAGTGACTTTCACACTTGTCCAGCTCTGATTTTGCCCTGAGAGCAACTGCACTGGACTCCATGCAGGGTTAGATCAGCTCAGCTCAGCTCCCACCAAGGAGGGCATCATTCACCTTGCTCACACGCATGTTGATACCAAGGTTGGCAGTGTCAATCAACGGGTGAATAATGCCAACTCTGGATTGAGTTAACTTGCCTGTGATTCTGCTCACTGGTGCTATGTCAATGTATTTCATTGCATACCTCCCAGCAAACCTCAGAGTTTGGGTGTCCATCACTAAAAGGTGTCTTAGTGAGTCAGGGTGAGGTTCACATTTCTGCTCAGATAAGAAAAAAAGGCAAATGTAGCTGGTTGATGGTTTGAACTGTTGTGAGCAAACCCCTAAGCATACTTGTCTCTGGTATGATGCCATTCCTGGGGTCAGTACATTTTTCCACTTTGTGAAACCAGTTAAAATCCCTCCTTGAGCCCTGATCCCCAGCCATCAGTTTCGGCCCTTCTCACTTCTCCAGGAGGACACATACACAGGACCTCATTTCCCTGAAATGACCTGGCATACACTTGAGAGATGGTTTGCTTCTACAGCAGCCTCTTTTCCATTCATTCACTTGTCAGGGAGGAGCGATTCCAAGTCTTGGCCGGCAAGCCCAAGACAAGTTGAGAAGTGGAGTGTCCAGTATCTCCAAGAGGCATTGGAAAAGGCATTAAGTCTTTTAGCTGCCAAAGTCTTTTCCAGTCCTGCATTCCAGCAATTGCCAATGTAATAAGAAAACACTCTCTCATGTCTCTCATGTACCAGGCTGAAATGTATTTATAGGTTGTTGGAGTGTTACTCTAGTGCTATAGACATGATAGCGCAGGAATTACACAAGAGGTGTAATGTAAGATAAGCTTTTGAAGGCAAGCCGTTCTTCCTCGGGTCACAATAATGAAGAATGCCTTGCACTCAAAACCTTGTCTAACTTTACCCCGGCCGTGCAGATGGTCCAATGGAAGAGATGACTCAAAACATCATTGCCATTTACATGGTATCTTAGATTAAATTTTATTTCAACTTTATTGACTTCATTTGAATGGTGCTGGCCTGAAGTTGGTTGTGATGGCCTCTTTTCATTGGAGGAACTGAAAGTAATTCTTAAAATATTTTAATGACTTCCTAATTTTTTTTCTAGGTTGCAGACAAGAACCATGCATCTTTTTACAGCATTCTGCGATTGGTAGCATCAGTGAGCCCTGCTCTTCACCTACGCATCCAATAACTGGTTGATGCCACATGTGATCCACGATGCCTGTAATTACAGTGTGTTAGAGCAGATTTGAGTAATTAGCACTCTCCAGTAGCCATGATATCTCATTATTCAGTGTCCATATGCTTAAAATGGTGGTGGAGGTGTTTTAACTAAAGCTTGTTGAATGGATCCCAAGAGCCAGTCTAATGAAAGCACCCATCCCACCCCTGGAGCACAGGTAAAGGCTCCCTAAGGCACTAGATGGTGAGAGCTGTATTATCACTCCCCCAGGCTGCATCCATAGACACGCCAAAAGTATCTCTCATGGGGAGCGGACTATGGCTACTACACTATCCTGGTTTTCATTTTATGGGTCTTCTCCTCCCTCCCTAGTGCCGTGTCATGACTGTTCACTGCAGACAACAAAAATATTCTTGGGGCTGTTCGCTGCCAGTTATTCCACTCCCAGAAGAAAGGGGAAAGGAAACAGGATCTCTCCGAGGTATAGCCCTACAGGCCCTTAAATGCCTGCCTTCTCTTTATGCCTTTGGGAAATCTTCCCTATTGCATTGGACTTATTTGCCCTTCTCTCAGTTTTGATAGTGAAACTTTTCGGAGCCCAGCTAGTAACACCATGTCATATTTCTGCCTGACAGAGTCCACCAGTGAAAACTGGCAGCAGAGGGGTGTGGGTGGAAGTACTGAGCTCATAAGCCAAGCCACTAGTATGAGCTTATGTGGAAGGTGGAGCCAACTGCAGTAATAAGTTTTTGTCCTTCCTGCTATGCTCCCTTAAAGGGGATGGCATGTGACCTTCATGACAACCTATTCGTGTGACGTAAATCGCTTTAATGGTATTTGCTAAGGGGACTGAAAAGTGATTTGACCTGCATGGGGTTCCCTGTTCTCTCCTAGGTATTGCCCTTTGTATTTTCACCTTGAAGCCAAGCCTTGTAAGATGCTGAGGCTTTCACTGCTGCATTGACTTGTTTCAGAACCTGCTTTTGGAGAAAACAAGCCAGAAAGCTCTTGACCAAAGGCAGGAGGTAAGACGCATATTATTAATGCTCCATATGTCAACTTTGAGTACAAAGGTACCATCTAGGTCCTCGGCAAGTGCACGTGGAGCTGTAGGGACTGTACATTGTCTGGATTAGGGGAGTTGGTATATGGGGAGCTTTCTGAAAAGGGCTGTAAAACTCAACTGTCCACAGGAGTGTTGGGGAAAGCAGCAGGGCTCTTAGTCAGGTATGACTCCATCAGAGCACATCATGGTGGTTGCATAGGCCTTGCTGTGCTTCCCTTCCTCCTTCCTCTACAAATGTAGGAGCTTTTCCCATGGGTGGTCTGTCAGAGGGATGTGTGTGACCTGAGCCAAACTAATCCAACAGACTCATTCATTTCTCATCCGTCAGAGGCGGTTTTGCCCTCTGGCTTCAGAGCCTAAACCATATGCCGTATAGGGCTCTGGGTGCCGGCATTGGTATTTACCACTCCAGTTTTGCTCTCAGATGGGGTATACATGCTCTCTGTCTTGTAAAGACCTTATTCCAAGTTCTGGGTTGTGACTTGAGTAACTTTAAGCCAGCTAGGTCACTAAGGAATGGATGTTCAGGATGGATGGATAATGAATTCAGCTCCTTTCCTTCTCACATTCCTTGCATTCCCTGTAATAAGTGCAGGTGTCAGGAGGGAGAACAGCAGATACTGCTGTTACCAGCACAGCCCAATGGGTAGGGCTTCAGGGTGGGACTCAGGAGCTGAGGCTATGTTTCTAGCACTGCCACCACCCTGTTCTCTGTGTGGCAGCTCCCATGTCTGTAGGAGAAAGGACCTTGAGGTCTCCCAATGTAAATTGACATGGGAACACTCAGGCCTGCATTAGGGCTGTCCCCAAGTTTTTAGCAGTGTGTTTACAGCCGTAGCACCATGTGCCTATATAGGAGAGAAAGGGAGTGACACTGGCTGACAGTGGCTGGCTTGGAAGTCTGTAGCTTTGCGGGTACTGTGGAGTGGCTACAGGAGTGGGGGTTGTACTTTGTCGCTGTGGTATGGGGTTTGAGATGTGGATATAGTTGTAAAATAGGAACATGGGCAACATAGTCTGTGGGTCTTGGGGATTTGGGGCCTTGTTCAGCATGGGTGGATGGGATTGGAAGAGAAAGTAGGTCAGGAAGCCACAAGCACAGTGGGAGACCAGACTATAAGTGAGCCTTCTCAGGAAGCTGTTTTGTGAAGCAGATAGGGCAGCGGAGGGCAGAGAGTCCCTCGGTTAGAAGATGCATGGCAAGTTGAATCAGCAGGTTGGAAGACGAAGCAGAGAACAGAGCCAAGCTGGACAGAGGCAGAGAAGGTGGGAGGTAAATCAGCGGAGTTGTGGAGCAATGTGGAGAGAAGGTTTGGTGAGGTTCAGCTGTGTTGCCTGGAGCAGAGGTTTGTGGGGGGGAAGTGAAGAGCCAGCTGCCCCTGGCAAGCTGCTTAAGTGATGGGGAGTGGGGGGAGGATTAAGCACTGTTGGAGCTTTCAAGCCAGCCTGTGGTTGTCTGTAAATTGGTAGGTTGGAAAGAGCAGCTGTGTTGGCCAGGCTGATGCACCAAATTTGAGGCTCTAGCCTCACAATTAGTGCTTTTAGATTTTGCCTGAGGTTCAGATGAGATAATAGGTTGTTGTTTCTTGAAGCGTGGGGCAGTGCCATCACTACGCTTGGCTAAAGGCCTGAGGATGTGGCTCAGGAGTGGCTGATGTCGCTAGTTATGGGTTTGTTTTTTATTTTGTTTTAGTCCTTGTGTTTGGCCAGGGGTGAGGGGGATAACTCTGGTTGGGTTGAGCTTCACATTTGCCCAGGAAGACTGAGTATACACTGTTTGGATGTAACCTGTGACTTTCCTCTGGCTCCCAGGCCCTGCCCCTGCTGCTTAGGTGCTCCCCAGAACCTCCTCTTGCTGGAACCTGTGGGGTTTCTGTGCAAGTCCATGGCTCCTGATACTGCTATCACTGCTGCCTTTGGGGTGAGTGTTTGTTCGGGTCATTTCCACCCTTAAGTCTGTACCTGGGGGCTCATGTGGCTGGTGGGCCTCAGGGTGTGCTTCCCCTTCTCAGTAATGGGGTAGGGGACCCCATTACAGGGGTATATTTGGGTAAGGAGCAGCTAGGAACTGGGTGGGCTTCTAAATCATTTGGTCATATTTGGGGGTTGATGAATGGGGTGGGAGCTTGATTGGTTGGGTGTCCCCTGTGGTTTTCCTCAGAGCTTGGCCATGAGGTTTATCTGTTTTCAGCCCAGGGACTTTGGCAAGGTCAGAGACAGTGGAGGTGGCTGTGGTGTGGGGCTTGGGTTTTCAGAGGGAGTGTGACTTGGTTGAATGGAAACTTGATGTTCAGGGAGGAGGGTACTTTCCCTCAGGTGCTGTCAGACAATCAGGTGATGTCAGACAATATTATTGCACTAAGCAGAGAGGTGTGGTGTGGGGAGGGCCAGAAGGAATTGGTGGTATTGCTGGATTGGTTGTGTGCAGATAGGGTGTGGGGCCTTGGCTTGGTTGGGTTGAGTGTTTGGGTTTGAGCCAGCATGGAGCAGTCTCTGGTTTGACCTGAGTGCTGTGATATGGCCTGGAGTATGGGGGTGACTTGAGTGGGTGGTGGTGGTGGTGGAGCAAAGATTTGTTCAGTATAGGATGCAGCTGGGAGTCTGAAGTAGAGAGTTGTAGCCCTGTCTTGTTGGGATGCACCCCTGGAGTGTGAACAATCCCCAAAGTAGTATTTGGTGTGATGGTCAGGAAGTGGGTTGTGACTTGGGTCCAAATTAGCATGTTGAGAGGCTTGTACTGATTTGGCAGCCCCTGTGGGGCTCCTGTTTAGTTGGGTGCGTGTGGGAGGGTGAGGATGAGTTGGCTTTATCATGAACCATTGAACAGGTGCAAAGTTGCAATGTGTCTTATACAATGTGAGGGGACTTGGATGCATTTTGTGGGTTCAGACTGGAGGCCCCTGATTGTCACAGGCCAGCTGGGCACTGTGAATATATCAATTTAGCTGCAAACTGACTGAGCACTACAACTTTATTAGCCACTGGGCTTTTTGGTTCGGGATCGAGAAGGTGATGTTGGAAAGGAAAGAAATGACAAGTTTCACTTACAAAAAAGAATGAATTTTACTTATGACAACAAAAGATATAGTTTGCATATATAATAGTTAACAAAAAGGTTAAGTTAATAAGCAGACAACATAACAATACAGATTAAAATTGACAGTGATAATAAAACAGATAAAGAAATTAACCAAGAGTTCCCACTTGGTTAGTAACTTATCGGTAGTCCCTTGGTTAGAAGATGCACGGCAAGTTGAATCAGCGAAGTCAGACGTCTCTGGACTGGGCTGCTCGAAGGATACCGTTGGAAGCCCCTCAGTCAGGATCTGGTTCTCACTCTTACAGGGAGTAAGAGATATTCGTGGGGTCTAGGACAGCAATGACCCTTCTGTTCCATCCTTCCCGAGAATTACTATGACGTGTGTGTTCTTTTACATTCTAATTATGATAATTTTTAGTTATATAGCCATTCATAATATTGCTTTCTAGCTGTTATCCTATGGGATTAAAAGGCGTTAGAAATTATTATAAGTTACTGCCCAAGCTTGGTTTTATCCAATAAGGAAATTGCAACACAACATCTTCAGGTTTAAAATTGACATTACCCCGCCTAAATCCAGCCCCTTCAAAACTCTCTGACTATGCTTTTTTGAGATGTCCTTTTCGAAATGTACTAGATAAGCTGGGCAGTTGAATCCAGTTGTTGTCATCATCAAGGCTAAATTCTGAGCAAGAAAGAACTATTAGGTCAGCTAATTTCACAGCTAGAGCTTTGTTTTTGAGGCCTAGTCAGTTCCACAAACAGTTACAAGTTACATTTGTGGATTACAAAAATATAGGCTTCATATTAGACAAAAGTTCCAAATGCCTCCAAGAAGCACATATTTATTGCTTATTAATTTCTTCAGTTCTGGTCATCACACCTGGTTTGGCTTCTTGGTGGGATGTAGCATAAAATAGGGATTGAGTGGGATGTCTAGTAGAAAGAGGTAGGTAGCTGTGACCTAGTTTGGTCTTGGTTAGCTATGGCCTAGGTGGTAAAGGGAGTGTGTGGCCCAGCTTGGATTTCAGCTGGTTCTTAGCTTGGGTCCTTTCAGGGGGGATCTTTCATGTTTTAAAGTCTGGGGTGGGGTTGACTGGGTTTGGGTAAAGCCTGGATTGAGTTATTCCAGCAGAGAATTAAGGAATGGGTGCTTGCTTATTTTGCTTCAGCTTTTGGCTTAGCCACATCTGCATAACTCTTGTGAGTGTTTGGCCTTGTGCTGTGGCATGGAGACAAGGCTAAGAATGGTTGTGTTCATCCTGTGCTGCAGTGGTGGTGCAGAGGGTCATTAGGTTTGTGCAATCTAAGGTTTTGGCTTGGGGGTGTTTATGGCCTGGCTTGATTAGCTGCACCTTGGGAGTTTGGGAGAGAGCTGTAAATGGGTATGGCATGGTGCTCAGCTGTGGAGGGCTGTGTTAGCTGGGTTGGTGGCCGTTGGATGGTGGGAATCTGTCTTGGTTGGCTGCTGCCTTCGGTGGTCTGTCTTAATTGTGTGCAGCTTTGTTGGGGGTTGCTGGGTTGGTTGGGTACAGCTGTGGGAAGTGAGTGTCTGTACTGATGGCTGGCTACCTGCTCTTTTCACTCATCATTTGGAACAAATTTGGGGTCCCATTTTTGTTTGCGTTCGGCCTGGTTGTGTGTGTGGGGAGGGGGTGATTCTTGGGTGGTGCTATGACCCTAATCTGCCAGTGGTAAAGCAGGGGGATCATGACAGCCAATGACATGCTCCAGGACGAGGGCCACAGCCCTCATTACAGAGCAATGTAACAATCCCCACAGTCTACACCAGTCTCCCTGGGAGGTAAAACTGCACCCTAACACCAAATATGGCCATCAGGCTGAATCTAAGCAGAGCGCCAAGACCCTATATAGCCAGGAGCTTCAGGGTTTAAGTGCCAGCAGCAGCACTGCCACAGCCCAGTCCAAGTCCTAAGCCTTGGCTGTAGCCCACGCCCAATGCCTCTAAGGTAGGCTTGAAAAAACGCATAACACATGAAGCAACTGGTGCCATGGAGAGGGAGAAACATCCTCCTAACTCCATGGAGCAAACGCCAAAACTCAGGACCCAGGCACATTCATCTTATCAAAAAAGCACTGAAGTAGGGTGCAACATCAATGTTTGGGTTTTGTAATTGTGGCCTGCCTAGGTTAGGAGCAGAGCATTCAACACCTAGGAATGTTTCATAGTTTCTAGGGTCGGAAGGGACTTGAGTAGATCATCTAGTCCGACCCCCTGCCATGGCAGGAAAGAGTACTAGAGTCAAACAACCCCAGCAAGGTGTACATCTAACCTCCTCTTAAAGACCCCCGGGGTAGGAGCCAGCACCACTTCTCTTGGCAGTTGGTTCCAGATCCTAGCCGCCCTGGCCGTGAAGTAGCGCCTCTTGATATCTAGCCTAAATCTACCCTCTGCCAGCTTGTGACCGTTATTCCTGGTCATTCCTGGTAGTGCTCGGGGGAACAGGGACTTTCCCAGTGCCTGCTGGTTCCCTGTGACTAGTTTATAACAGACCACTAGATCCCCCCTCAGCCTTCTCTTGTGGAGGCTGAACAGGTTCACGTCCTGTAGCCTCTCCTCATAGGGCCTGCCCTGCTGCCCCCGATCATGCGAGTGGCCCTCCTCTGGACCCTCTCCATGTTGTCCGCATCCCTCTTGAAGTGTGGCACCCAAAACTGGACGCAGTACTCCAGCTGCGGCCTGACCAGTGCTGTATAGAGGGGGAGTATCATCTCCTTGGACCTGCTTAAGATGTATCTGTGGATGCATGACAAGGTGCGGTTGGCCTTCCTGACTGCATCACCACACTGCTGGCCCATGTTCATCTTGGAGTCAATGATGACTCCAAGATCCTTTTCCGCCTCTGTACTGACAAGAATTGAGTTCCCCACTCTGTAGGTCTGGTGCTGGTTTTTCTTCCCCAGGTGTATCACTTTGCACTTGTCAGTGTTGAATCCCATCCTATTCTCATCTGCCCACCCCTGTAACCTGGCTAGGTCCGATTGCAGCCTATTCCTCCCTTCTAGCATGCCCGCATGTTCTGTGTTGTTGGGAGCTGTGTGTGGGCTTAGCTTGGTTGGGTGGGAGGTTTCTGCTCTGGCTGAGTTGCTAACAGTGTGGGGATGTGAGGCATGGGCATCAGGTTGGGGTGAGGGGCTGTGTCTGTTGTCTGAGACATAGTGCATGGATTTGGGGGTTCTTTGCTGGTTGGGAGAAGCATGAGTCCTGAGGAAGGAAGGGGCTCTGGCTTTCAGGTTAGCAGGAGTTGGTTGTCAGATTGGGATGTGCCCTGGCTTATTTGATGCATCCCTGCACATTGGTATGTACAGGGACTTCTGTGTTTGGGGTAAGAAGGCCTGGGTTGGTAGAGTAGAGCCACAGGGCTCAAGGGTGGGGGGCCTGCCTAGGTTTGGTTCAGCCTTGAGCTTGGGCAGGCTTGGGGATACATCTGGTTTGGAGATGGCGGCCGTAGCTTTGTTGGGAGTATCTTGGAGGGGGAGGCAGGCAGTGGCTGTACTGCTGCAGCCTGGGGTCTGAGGGAGGGGTTGGGTTTTGAGTTCTGGGGTGGTTAGATGGGTGATTTTGGGGACAACTTTAAATTGTATTTAACTTGGTGTTCAGTCAGGAATGGGTGTCCCGGTTGCATTGGTTGCAGTTGGTTACTGGGAGTGTGGTTTAGTTGGATGCAGCTGAGGTTTGAAACAGGTGGCCAGTTGTAGGGTATTGGGTGCACAACACAGGTGGCTACAGAAGGCACATGGAGGGATGGCACAGGAGCTATGTGTGGACTTATGCAGGCAGGCATGTGGGTTGGTTTCTGAATGGGTTTGGTAAGAAATGGGGGTGGTTGGCTGGATTTGTGTGTTAGGGGTTGTGGTGGAAGGTTAGGCCTGGTTGGCTGGGGTCCGTCATGTCCTCCCCAAGCCTCTTGCCTTGCTGTGTCGTCACCTAGGCCAGTCTGGACTCCCATGTTAGTTTGTTGTTGCCAGGTCTTGCCTTTCTTTCCCATTCAGTTCATCCCCGTGCCATTAATATTAGGCTTTGGAGGCAACTTCCACCAGTCCTCCCCATTTGTGGGCTTTTGCGGTTCAGGTTTGGGGTTTGCATGTGCTGTTCTCAAGGGCAGGGGCGTCAGAGTTGGTGGGAAAGGGCAATTGAGATTCGCCATGAGACTCTGGAGAATGTTGGGTATTTTCCATCTCTCAGAAGGCTGATGTTGATGAAGAATTCAACATCACCTCAAATGTGCAAGTGCAACCTGCAGAAATCGGTGTTTGAAGATAGCAACATGCTATTCGGAACAGAGTTCTCATGGTCTATCAAGCAGTGCTGATCCCCACCTTACTGTATGGAGCTGAGACATGGACAATGTATAGGAGACAACTCTGCTCACTGGAGAAGTGCCATCAACACTACCTGTAAAAGATCCTTTGAATCCAGTGAGTAGACACATATCCCAAGATTAGCATTCTCTTGCAAACAAACACCATGAGCATCAAGGCAATGATCATTCAACATCAATTTTACTGATCTGGCCACGTCACTGGGGTGCCTGACTCCAGCACATTTTATTCTCCCACGTCAGTTGAGGCATACGCTCAAGAGAAGGGCAGAGAAAATGCTTCAAGAATGTCCTCAGGGCCAACTAGAAAAAATGTAACATTGATATCACCTCCTGGTAGACTATTGCCCATGACTGCCCTACATGGAGGAAGAGTTCACTGCAGGCATCTCAGTACTTGGCAACCTCATGAGGTGCAGCAAGAGATGGGAAAGTTGAAATGGCAGAAACAGTGTGTTCTGGACTGGATCAGGAATCCAGAGCCATCCACCCCACACAGAAGCAGGTGTCTGAGTTACAATAGAACCTATTGATCCCACATTTGCCTTGTCAGCCATCTTTGGACCCATAGATAAGACAATTATGTTTGAATGTGAGGGCTTGCCAATCATGGTGAAATGGATATGGTGGTGCAGGGGGTTCATTACCTTGGTGCAGGCTGGGGTCTTACCATGGGGGAGTTTGACCCCTGGCTTGGAGGAATGCACTATGGGAGTTTGGGGGAGTTCTCTAAATGGGTTATGGTGTGGGGTGCAGCTGTGGAGGGCTGGCCTGGCTGGGTTGATTGCAGCTGGATGGTGAGAACCTGCCCTGTCTGGCTGCTGCCTGGTGTGTTCAGCTTTGGTTGTATACAGATTGGGTGGCTGAGGATTGTTTGTGTGCCATCTGTGGCAAGGTTAGCCAGGGTTGTTTGGGTGCAGCCTGGTTGGATAGAGGCTGGGGGTGCAGGCTGTCTTAGGTGCAATTGAAAGATTGGGGGGCTGATTTGGTTTCCTGATGGTGTGTTGCTTTGGATGGAGATGGGAGCATGAGTGTACAGTGCCAGACTTGGGAGGAGAATTGTGCATTGGTTGAGGTTGGTAGCAGCCCTGGGGGTTGGATGGTTCCTGAGTCGAATGACTGCAGCCTTGGGACTGGAGCCTTGGATGCTCTGGCCTTGCTCTGTTGTATAGGTAGGTGTATCTGAGGAGGATTCATATTTGGGCCTTAACAGAGGATCCCTTCTAGGCTGGTTGCACTGCTGTTGTTTGGGCTGTGGGGTTAAGGTTTGTGTGGGTCAGAAGCATCCTAGGGACCCTGTGGGCTTTTGGCAACTTTGGGGGCCACTTGGGGCTCAGATGAGCAGGAGCCCTAGGTAGGGTGGGTGAAGCTAGGGGATTGAATGGGAGGTTGCAACTGTGTGTGTTACTTGCCACCTGGGGACTTGAGAAGGGTCAAGAGGTTTGGTCTGTTGGCTGTGGCTTTGGGCTTGGGGTCGGTGGGGGTACCCTTGCTTGGTTGGTGGCACCCTGAGCTATCAGGGAGAGGTTTTTCTGGCCTGTGTATGGCCTGGAGCTCAGATGGACATAGATGTTAGGGACTGGAAGGGACCTCACAAGATCATCAGGTCCAGCCCCCAACACTTGGGCAGGAACGAGGGATCTGGACTACTTGTAGGGTTCTCAGATGGGCTTGGACTCAGTGGTGGATTTGGCGTTGTTGGGTGTAATGCATCTGTGGTGTGGGGCCTGGCTTGAAGTATAGTTTAGAGCTCATCATGGGGGTGGAGTTAGGAACATGGCTTGGTTACAGAGTTAAGTGTAGCCTAGTGTGGGGTCTGTTGTCCTCCTTTTCCCTTGCCTCATGTTCCCACTGCCTACCCCACCCTGCCCCACACACATTGGTAAGACATCCCCATTTCTGTTTTCCCTTTTCTTCCTGCCTGTCTGGCTTTGTTTCCTTTCACTTTTATTCTCATATCCTAGTTCTGTTTTAGTCCTTGTTTGTTGCCAGTGTCAGTCTGTTCTTTTTCCCCTCTCTGCCTTCCTGTCCTTTGGGTGTAGCCTGCATGTTGGCAGGGGCTTTGATTTTTCAAAGCTTGAAGGATGCAGTCACCTGCTTACGGGGTCAGAAGGTTTGTTGGCATTAGCTTGTTTCAATATAGGCTGGAGGTTTGGACTGGGGAGTGTCTCAGGCTTTGTGGGCTGTAGCCCAATAGGATCGGCTGGCGTTTGGCTGAGATGGGTGCAGCCAGTGAGATGCGGTAGGAGTCCTGGAGCAGTTAGGGTGATGAATGACATGACTGATCAAGAGATAAGTGCATCCTGGGTCTTCAGGCGTATGTGGTTTAGTTGTTTGTTCTAGGTAATTACAGGGCTTGCAGCCTCTGGGCTGTTTAGTTCGGTGTCATCTTAATGTTTGGGCTATCGGTGGGTGGGGGGGACTGGTCTAGGTGAAGAGCCATTTAGGCGCATGGGGCCAGTTCTTGCTTAGCTGGTGGGACAGGTTGGGGAGTCCTGGTGCGTTCGGGCTCTGGTTGAGTTGCCTGTGGCTTGGGGATTTGCGAAGTGGAGCTGGGGTGGGCCCAGTGTCTGTGGGCAGGGGTCTCAGGGTTCAGGATGGGCTGAGAGCTCATGGTTGTGGGTATAGTCCAGTTTTGTCAGAGCTAAGGTTAGTCTGGCTTAGGTTCAGCCTGGTGTTCAGGTGCTATAAGAGACCCAGCTTTGTTCAGAGGCTATTTGGAGCCCTGGCTTTGTTTTGTTGTCACTTTGGATATTGCCACGTATGGGGGTAACTCCAGTTTGTCTTCATTGAAGTGTGTGGTGTAGAGGGGGAGACAGAGGTTGGTATAGTGTGTCTGGATGGTGTGCTGGGGCACAGAAGCTTAAGTTGTTTGATGTGCTGGGGAGTAATTGCAGGATGTCTGAACCCTGATGTGGTTGGTTGCACCTTGGGCATTGGGGTAGTTCTCTAAATTAGACTGGGTCTGGTGTTCTAGTAGGAAGGCGTGTCCTGGCTGGGATAGTTTCAGTTGGATGGTGTGAGTGTGCCTTGACTGGCTTCTGCCTTGAATGTCCTGTCATGGTGTGGTGAAGATTGGGGGTCACCTTCTTCAACCTAGGGCAGTGTGGGCCAGCATTGTTTGGGCACTACCTCTGTCTTGGGACAGGTGGGTTTTAGCTTGTTGATTGAGGCCTGGTTGTGTCTAGCTGAAGCCACCTGGGGGTGGCTCTCTTGGGTACAGGTGACTGATATAAACCATTAGGGAATTGATGTGGTTGAATGATGGAGTATAGCCTTAACTTGGGGTGAATGTGGGGCTTCTAGTGCCATGGCTGGAAAGGGAGGTTGTTTGGGTTAGTAGGAGACTTGTGGGTCAGGTGGCACTTGGCTTTGATGGCTACAGCTATGGAGGCCATGTGTGGTGGCCTGGTGTGGTTGTGACATGGCTAGGACAAGAATGAATCAGACTGGGTGGATAGTGAGTATTCCAGTGGAAGTCTTAATCAGAAAACTGTGGGGCTGTGACAAAGATAGATGGAGATTTGGGGCTTGAGAGAGGACCCATTGGTTGTTTGGATACAGATTTTGTTTGGACTGGTGCAGTGCAGCCTGCCATTGTCAAAAGACAATGTAGAGACTTAAGGGGTTGTGACTCAGTTGGATGCTGCTTAGGGGCTCTGCTTTTGGGAAAAGGGGATCTGACTTGGTTGAGTGCAGCCAAGAGATTGGGTAGTAGGTGCATGAGGCAGCAGAGGTGCTTAGGGAGCCTGTGAACTTGGGAAGAGGTGTGTGGTCTGGTCTGGTGGCTGTATTCTGGGGCTTGGGATGGGTGGGGTACCCTGGCTTGGCAGGGTGCACCTGGAGCCATCAGGGAGAGGGTGCTCAGGCTTTGGGCTGGCCTGGTGTGCGGTGGGTTAAGGGATCTAACTTTGGGTGTGGGAGGGACTGTTGGATGATTGTGGAACAGGTGAACCATTCTGCCTTGCAGAGTGTGACATGCTTGGCAGCATCCCCAGGGCCTGGGTGGTGGTGGGTTTGCATGACTGGAGCCTTGGCTTTACTGGGGACCCTTAAGTTTGGGGACTGAAAGGAGGTGGTGAGAGATGTCAGTGCTGTGGCTGAGTTGCCTGGGGACTTGAAGGGGTACATGGCTTGGTCTTGTGGCTGTGGCTTTGCCCTGGCACTCATGTAGGGGCAGAGATCCGGCTCAGCTTCAGTGCTGGTGTGCTTGGAATAGATGGATGATTGTACCTTGTTGGGTGTGACCTGCTGGTGGTGCACAGACAAGCTTTATTAGGTGAAGTCTAAGGGTGCTGATGGGTGGGCAGGGGTGAGGAGAGGCTGGAACAGGGGTCCTGGCTTGATGGAGAGGAACCTAGTTTGGGTCCTGTGTCCTACACCCCCCTGGGTCTGTTATCCTGTTCTCTGCCCCTGGCTTTCCTCCCTGGTCCTGCCTTGCTTTCTTTCCTAATCTCTTCTCTCAGGTATTTCTCCATCCTATCTACTCCCCTGGGTTGCTCTTGCCTCCTCTTTCCTGTTGTGTCATCCTTTGGACCTACTACGTGTATTCTATTGCCCTGTAGTCCCCTGAGGAGTAGCCTGAGGAGTCTGTATGTTGATTGGCATGGCCCTGATCCTGGCCAGGGAGGAGCAGGATCTGTTCAGTGCCCAGTGTGGCTCTAACCTCAGCTTGGGCTTTGTACCATATCCAGCATAATCTTATTTTGGTAGGAAGGGACCGTATAGAACCTGACACACCCCCAGTCTCAGCCTGGGTGCATCTGTACAGCACCTGGGCAGCTGCCATCTTGGCCTGTCAAGTCTGAATAGTACCTGACACATTCCCAAACGCAGTCTTTGGTACCTGGTGCAGCCACATTCTTGGCTTGAGTGGGGTAGAACATCTGCCCTGGTCCCAATTCTTGCCTGGTTAGTGTAGCATGCCTGGCACAGCCCCAATCTCAGGCTAGGAGGTCTATACAGCAGCTGGCATGCTCCCAATCTCTGCCTGCACTGGTCTTTGCACTCCACCAGTCTATACATTTGCTATGCTCAACCATCTTGGTTGGGGAGGTCTGTGCACTGCCCAGCATGCTCCCAGTCCCAGCCTGCAGCATCTGCATAGTGCCCAGTACAGCCTGATCTTGGCTTAGGGGGTCTGTTCAGTGCCTGGCTCTGCTCCAGTTCAGGCCTAGAAGGTTCTCTGCTGCAGCTGGTGAAGCTCTGATCTCATTCTAGGGGTCTGCGCAGTAACTGGCACAGCACCAATTTTGGCCTGCAGGGTCTGTATGATGCCCAGTGTGGCCTTATCTCAGTGTGGGGCTTTGTATGGGGCCTGATCTAACTCTCTGGGGTCCGTTACAGTGCCCAGCATGGCTCCAGGGTCAGAATGGGGGTTTCTATAGCATATGGCACAGCCCATATCCTGGCCTTGTGGGATCTGTCCAGTACCTGGACACAACTTCTGAACTGGGAGCAGGAGCTGCTTGGGCCTTTGGGTTTGATGTGAATATGGCTGAGGGGTCATTTGCTGCTGTGTCAGGAGATTCCTTGGGGCTTCATAGCAACCACATCACCACTAGGTTTTGTCATCCAGAAATTCTCAGCAGCAGTGGATGAGAAGGGCAATTCCCACAGGGTCCAGAACTGACTTAGTGTAAATGCAGTGGCACAGCTCCTCTGCTGGGAGCCCAGGGGGAAAATTCCTCATCTCTAGCCTTTGGGTGCAGGGCTATGGGGGGCTGGGTCTGCTTCTGCTGGTGCTCACCCTGCTGCAAGGTTGAAGGGGCTGAATATCTGGGTTCTGTGAGAGGGGAGTGAATTAATACTCAAGATCCCAAATGCTGGGTTTTTTTCTGACTCTATTGAGTATGGCGATTGCTCAGCTGCCCTGGCCAAGGAGTGGCTACATCTCCACCCCCACCCAGTATGGCATGTCATTCCTCAGTTGCCACATCTGAGGTTTCAGATTCATAGGCCCTTTTCTTTCCCTCCCCCTCTAGGCCTAAGATTGCTAAGGCCACTCGACTGGTCCTGGGCACCCCTGACATATCTGTTACCTCAGTCACCCACTATCTCCTCCAAAGTTATACAGATCATCTCACTCCTAGCTAAAAGGATAGTGACCTTGTGGCCAGCTTCGCTGCGCTGCATCTATACAAGCAGGTAACCTTCTCGGGCAACATCCAGCCAATCACACTGCCCCCTACCGCCCTCGTGGGGTATGGGGTGACACAAGGCTCAGGGAGGTTGGGAGTGGCCACAGACTCTCCTAAGGTGAAAGTGGGGAGTACGTGTGTGTTTTGGAGGTAGCATGGCTCCAGAACACAGACACATGTAGGCCCCCACCCCAGCTGGTTCCCCTGAGCTCATCTTGGAGGGGGTTATAACTGGTCCAGGTTGACCTGGGGTAGGTTGCCATCCTTTTAGAAGCTGGCCCCTCTTCCCCAACAATGGCCCCTAGTTGTTGCTCCACCTGCCACATGTTGCTGTTCAGTTGGGGGCCAACTTAGGTGCCGCTCTATTGCTATGCATATTCTAGGGTTGCCCCTGTTCAGACACGTTCAACGCTTCTTGCAGGCAAAATGTGCATCTTCCCCTCCACCCTCTCCACAAAAAAATCACACCTTCTTCCACATTGGGGTGTATGTATTAAACAGGGAAGCTGATTTTTCTGCCCAGGATACAGACACCCCCCCACACACACACCCACACACTTTGATTCCTGCTGAGGGAGTTAATTGACTTAACAGCTCATTGCTTTCAATCCACAGATATTAAGGATCCTCTCTCCTTTTGAATCCTCTTGATGGTCAACTAGTTAAGCTAAACTTTCTTCAGATCATTTTCATTCCTGTGAACTGCTTCTGGTCCCCCTCCTGGTATGGCACAGTCTTCGAGATCCTTAGGCACTTTTCAGGATTCTAAATCCTAGAAGGCTGGAAGCCAGTCTTCAGCAGCAGCTAAGGTTGCAGCAGGAAAGGGTCTCTGAAAAAAAATATTATCTTTTCATTCTAGAATCATTGAAAGTTTTGCCTTTTAAAAACAAGGCGGGTATCTTGTTGTGCAGCATGTTGTATGTGGAATAATACAGTAATTGTAATGGACCTCCCTCTATTCTCTTCTCAGCCTTGTGGCTCTTATGTGACCCAGTCAGCCCCTCAGGGTCATCAGTCTGTACCAGTGGTTCTCTCCAGTTATTCTACCTTCTGCCCCCAGTCTGTCCCACAGGGTGTGTTGCACCCCAAGTTGCAACCATCACAGTTCCCTGGACCCTAGATCAGCCCCCAAGGCCAGCCATGGGGCACTTCTAACTCCTCCCAGCTCTGGCCCTCCTGAGCCTAATCACTGTTTGCAGTTCACTGCCCAGCTTGTGCTGCTGTCTTTAGGGAGCTCTTCTGTCTACTGCAGCCAGGGCTGGACTTATGCAGCCCCAGGGCCTGCCCCCTTTCTGGCCAAAGCAATCTGTCATTAACGCTATGTCATAGGCCAGCTGGGCACCGTGAGTATATCAGTTTAGTTGCAGACTGACTGAGCACTGTAACTTTATTAGCCACTGGGCTATTTGGTTCGGAATCAAGAAGGTGATGTTGGAAAGGAAAGAAGTGACAAGTTTCACTTACAAAGAAGAATGAATTTTACTTATGACAACAAAAGATATAGTTTGCATATATAATAGTTAACAAAAAGGTTAAGTTAATAAGCAGACAATATAATAATACAGACTAAAATTGACAGTGATAATAAAACAGATAAAGAAATTAACCAAGAGTTCCTACTTGGTTAGTAACGTATCGGTAGTCCCTCGGTTAGAAGATACACGGCAAGTTGAATCAGCGAAGTCAGACGTCTCTGGACTGGGCTGCTCGAAGGATGCCGGTGGAAGCCCCTCAGTCAGGATCTGGTCTCACTCTCACAGGAAGTAAGAGATATCCATGGGGTCTGGGACAGCAATGACCCTTCTGTTCTGTTCTTCCCGAGGATTACTATGACGTGTGTGTTCTTTTACACTTTAATTATGCTAATTTTAGTTATATAGCCATTCATAATATTGCTTTATAGCTATTATCCGATGGGGTTAAAAGGTGTTAGAAATTATTATAATAAGTTGCTGCCTAAGCTGGGGTTTATCCAATAAGCAAATTGCAACACAGCATCTTCAGGTTTAAAATTAACATTATCCCGCCTAAATCCAGCCCCTTCTAAACTCTCTGACTATGCTTTTTTGAGCTGTTCTTTTTGAAATGTACTAGATAAGCTGGGCAGTTGAATCCAGTTTTTATCATCATCAGGGCTAAATTTTGAGCGAGAAAGAACTATTAGGTCAGCTAATTTCACAGCTAGAGCTTTGTCTTTGAGGCCTAGTCAGTTCCACAAACAGTTACAAGTTACATTTGTGGGTTACAAAAAAAAAATACAAGCTGCATATTAGACAAAGGTTCCAAATACCTCCAAGAAGCACATATTTATTGCTTATTAATGTATTTGGTTCTGGCCATCATACACTATCATTCACCCTTGTGCCAGTCTCCCATAGTTTTGTTAGTATCATATTTTCTATGCTCTCCAGGGGAGGGGGGGGGTGTGATTTAGAGGAAGAGCTATGTGTGTATGAAAAAATAAGTTCATGGGCTTAGGAGGTCCCCCAGTCCAGGGGTCTGGGAGACATGTCAGCTGGTCTCTTTTTGCAGCCCTCAAGACAGGCAGCCAGCCGGAGGTGCCCATCATCGACACCCAGAGATACAAAAAGGACTGCAGTTCCTACACAAGCTCATTGTCTTGCTCGGTCAAGAAGGATGTGATCTGTGATGGATATGCATTAGAAGCCAAAGGCATTTGTATGGTGAGAGCCTCATACTGGTATTCCCCAGAAACCCATCCAGGAAGAGACTGGGGCTTTCCTGGGTGCTGTACGAACCCCCTAGCAGGGGTCTGGGTCAGGTGTTGTACCACCCCCCAACACACAGATAAGGTCTCTGTAAGGTGCTGTACATGGGCCCTAATAAGGAATCCTTTACCTTGTCTCTCTTTTCCTACAAGGAGGACTTTGGGGGCCTCTCATCTGCCAACAGGAGCACACCTGGAACCTGGCTGGCATTGCCTACAGGCTTACACACCCATCCGATTCTAGGAAACAGTGTTTTCCTACCTCAGTCCCTTGGTTGATCACTAAGACCATGAACTGCACCACATGGCTCCAGAAGTGCACCAACATGGTGGCTCTCCCCACTGCTTATCCTGTTTGACCTGTTGAGGGCTCTGTAATGCACACATCCTCCACACCCTGCACACATCATCCAATAAAGCCTCCATACTTGCAGCAGTGTTCACAGGGGTGCCAATCAGTGGAGTTCAATAAGCAGGGTTTCCTGAAGTGGCTGTCTCCTCTTGGATAAGGTCAGCTGGAAAAGGGCAAACTGGACACCATAAATACTAGGAGAAGGGGCATATAGCAGAGATGTTCCCCATGCTGAGGTGGCTTGTGCTGTTTCTGTAGCCTTGAGCATGGCTCTGATCTGGCCCGGGCAGTCAGTACAGCCCTGGTGTGGCCCCAGTTTCAGCCTGGGGGAGTTGCACAGCACATGAGACAGCCCTAATCTCACCCTGGGGGCTGGGTCCACAGTAGGGGCTGGCACCATGGGCTGGTGCTGGGGGCTCTGTGTGGGGATGCTGGTTGGCTGTGTGCCTGCTGCAGGGTATGGAGCAGGGAGGGCAGAACACTAGGATTCCATGGGAGGAGAGTGGAGGTCTGGCTGCTTAGAGGGTGTGGGGGCTTGGAGCCCAGGCACCTGGGTTTTCTCCCAGTCAGTATGGGGTTTCATCCTGCCCCATGACAGGGCTGGACCACTGGCCAGAGGCACTATAGATCCCTGCTATGTTCACACAGAGGGGAATGAAAAAGCTGTCTGTGGGACTCAGTGTGGGGCAAGGCTGCTGTCAGCTTGGGGACACTTATGGCTGCTCATGGGCTGGGTCTGAAGCAGCTCCTGCAGGGAGGAGGGCGAGTGCTCTGGCCAGGTTCCTGCTGCCCAGCTGTACAGGAAACAAGTGGTCTGTGTTCCCCACTGTGTCCTTCCCACTGTGCATGGCAAGGGCTGGAACATAGAGCCAGGACTGTGCCTGGGGCCCACAAGCCCTGTACAGAGGAGCTAGGAGGGCTGGCTTGGTGGGGAAGGCACTAGACAGACCCTCAGAGAGCACTGGTTCAGTTCTTTGCTTCACCACTTTTGGGGCACCAAGTGATGTGGGGCTTGAGTCCAACCTATGCTTCTCTGTCACTCCCCCAGGACCCCTTTTTCTGTTCTCCCACTTGGCATTTTTTCCCCTGCCTCACCCCAGGCTTGTGACAGGGCTCATAGATTCATAGATGCTAGGGTTGGAAGGGACCTCAACAGATCATAGAATCAATGATTCGGAAGGGACCTAGACAGATCGTGTAGTGCGACCCCCTGTCATGGGCAGGAAGGAGCACTGGGGGTGGCAGGGGTCATAAGACCCCAGCCAGGTGCCTATCCAGTCTCCTCTTGAAGATTTCCAGGGAAGGTGAGAGCACCACCTCTCTGCAAAGCCTGTTCCAGGCTCTGGCCACCCTTACAATGAAGTAGTTCTTCCTAATATCTAACCTAAACCTATCCTCCCTCAGCTTGTGGCCATTGTTCCCGGTGACTCCAAGCGGGGCCCTGGTGAACAGACTTTCCCTGAGTCCCTGCTGCGGGCCCCTGATAAGGTTGTAGGCAGCCACAAGATCCCCCCCCCTCAGTCTCCTCTTGCAGAGACTGAAGAGATTCAGGTCCCTCAGGCTCTCCTCATAGGGCTGGCCACGGAAGCCCTCAACCATATGAGTGGCCCTCCTCTGAACCCTCTCCAGGTTCTCCACATCCGTCTTGAAGTCCGTCGCCCAGAACTGGACACAGTACTCCAGCTGCGGCCTGACCAGCACCGCATAGAGGGGGAGCAAGACCTCTCTGGTATGACAGGGTGCAGTTGGCTCTGCCTATTGCTTTGTCGCATTGGCGACTCATATGCATCCTGGAGTCCATCCTGACTCCAAGATCCCTCTCTGCCTCTGTGCTGCTGAGAGGGTCAGCCCCTAACCTATAACCATAATGCTGATTTCCTCTCTCCAGGTGCAGCACCCTGCACTTGTCCTTGTTGAACCGTATCCTGTTCAGATCTGCCCACTTCTCCAACCTATCCAGGTCTGCCTGGATGCAGTCCCTGCCTGTCGGTGACTTCACTTTACCCCCAGCTCGGTGTCATCAGCGAACTTGAACAGGGTGCTCTCCACACCCTCGTCCAGGTCGCTGATGAAGATGTTGAACAGCACCGGCCCAAGGACCAAGCCCTGGGGGACTCCACTGCCCACACCCTCCCAGGTCGACTTCAATCCGTCCACCGCCACCCTCTGGGTTCGCCCCTGGAGCCAGTTTGCCACTCATGTGACTGTGCATTCGTCAGTGCCGCAGTCCCTCAGCTTGCCCACCAGAATTGGGTGGGACACTGTGTCGAAGGCCTTCTGGAAGGCCAAGAAGATGACGTTGACTTCCTCCTTCACATCCAAGCTCTTTGTTACCTGGTCATAGAAAGAGACCAGGTTAGTCAGGCAGGATCAGCCTTGCAGGAACCCATGCTGGTTACCCCTCAACCTCACTTCCCCTGCAGGGCTCTCACAAATGTGGCCCTTGATAATTTTTTCAAAGACCTTCCCCAGGAAAGAAGTGAGGCTGATTGGCCTGTAGTTGCCAGGCTTTTCCTTCCTCCCTGTCTTGAAAATAGGAACCACATTGGCCCTTTTCCAGTCCTTAAGGGACTTGGCCCGAGCACCAGGAGTCCTCAAACAGCCGTGCCAAAGGCTCTGCAATGACACCAGCCAATTTCCTCAGCACCCACGGATGAGGGTCATCCAGGCCCGCTGACTTGGACACATCTAAGCCCTCTGGGTAATCCTTAACTAGGTCTGAACTAACTGTCGGGAGACTTGCATCCTTCCTGGACCTCTCTACACTGTCACCTGAGAGCACCCCATTGTCAGTGAACAGGAACATGGAGGCAAAGAACTTGTTGAAGTGTTCTGCCTTCTCTCGCGCGTCCGTCACCAACTGCCCTGCCCTGCCTCGTAGGGGTCTAATGTTACCCCAAGACTTCTTCTTGCTACCTATATACTTGAAAAAGGACTTTTTGTTATCCTTAATCCCAGGAGCTAATCTAAGCTCCAGTGCTGCTTTAGCCGTCCTCACCAAATCCCTACAAGCTCGGGTCTAGGAGGTGTACTCCCCCTTTGTCCCTGCCCCCTGCTTCCACCGCCAGTTCGCTTTTTTCTGTGCCCTCAGGCCAGTCTGGATATCTGCGCTCAGCCATGAAAGTTTCTTGGACCCTTTTCCCACCTTCCTGCGCAGAGGAGTTGTGTCCTGCTCTGCCCCAAGGATAGCCTCCTTGAGGAAGGACCACCTTTCCTGGACCCCCATACTAGCTACCCCCTGGGCTCCGAGTGCCTCCCTGACTACTGCCCTGAGCACATCGAAGCTGGCTTTCCTAAAGTCAAGCATTTGTGTTGTGCTAGTTATCCTCCCCACCTTTCTCTGAATAGTAAACCGGATCATTTCATGATCACTATCCCCTAGCCTCCCTTGTACTAGAACCTCCCCAACCCAGTCGTCCCCAAAGGCTAACACCAGATCCAGTATGGCGTTTCCTCTAGTAGGGACGAGCACCTCCTGCACAAGGTGTAGGTCCTGTACGCACGTCAGGAACCTTTGTGAGTGGCTAGACCTGGCCAACTGCTCCTCCCAATTGATGTCAGGGTAATTCATATCACCCATGACCACAACATCCTTTGCATGCACGGCCTCCCCCAGCTGCCTGGAGAATTCCAGATCCAGCTTTTCCTCCTGATGTGGTGGCCTGTAGTAAACCCCTACCATCAGATCCCTCTCCCCCCGCCCTCCTTGGAGCTTGACCCACAGGGTCTCAGTTAAGCCTTCCTCTGGTCCCATTTGCAAGGTAGAACTGGTATATTGTTCCCTAACATAGAGCACAACCCCCACCACCACCTTTTTTTCCCCTTCCTATCTCTTCTAAACAACCTATAGCCCTCTATGTCTACTACCGAGTCATTCAGCTTCTGATTTACATTTTTCCATAGTTTCTGGTAGTTGACTCGAGTGCTAGTGCTGGCAGTTCTAATAAGAAACAATAATGTTACTTGGGCTTTACATAACTGTTTATTCTTTCAGAGATCTACATGAATGTTAAAGAATCCACAGTGCCTCCTATGAGTAATTTCCCCTCTCTGTAATATAAGGATTATGACGCAGACACTTTCAGGCCCAGCCGGGAGGTCATGCTAACTGCCCCAGCAATGGATTTGGGGCAGAAGGCTGGGACCTGTCCCTCCCCCACGGCTCTTTCCCAGCCCCCTACCCCTGATCGTAGAGCCAGGGCCAGGAGCTCCCAGCTGCTGAAGCAGGGGGACATTGTCCTGGCCTGGGGTCCACCTTTGGAGCCCAACTCAGAAGCAGGCAGCTGCTGGGAGCAGAGAGCAATCTCCCTGTCCCAGCTCTGATGGCAGAGCTGGGGCCAAGGAGCTCCCTACACAGGGAGAGTTTCCTGTCTAGCGTGGAGCTAGACATTGCAAAGTCCATCTGAATAGATATTCTGGGATTGCATTGTTTAATCAATGGCAGAGAAATAGTTTCTCATTGAGGTTGTTTTTATTAGAAAAGAAGTTTTTTGTTTTGTTTTGTTTCTGTTTTTGTTTACTTTGCCTTTCCAGATCCTGTTCTAAGATGATGTTAAATGCAACTTTGTAGACAATGTAGATTGAGATGAATTGTCCTTTCTTTAAGATTGTTCCATCTGGTCATAATTAACTCTATCACGGTGGTAGCATTTCTTTACAAACAGCAGATGCAATATTATTGTCTGCATTTTTAACATTATTTGATTTTTCTTGTGAAGACAAGCCCAGAATCATTGCAGACTGCTCTTCCCTTCTGGGAACTGCCAGCTGTTCCGGGATCTGCATGCCTAAAGGTTATGTGGACTAGGATCAGGGTCTATTTTACTATTTTTCAACTTTCCTGTTTTGCTTTTGATCAATGTTTTGAGATGTTTGGAGATGTATTCAGATTTAGGAAACACCCTTATCCCATGGTCTGAAACAATCCTTTTCAACCCTACCAGGACTAGCTCTGAAACCTTGTTTTCCATTGAGCTGGAACTTCCCTGTCACTTGGCAATATGAAAAAAGTAGTTAAGTGGTGACCCTGACATCTGCTGGGAGGGCAATATAGCAGTGCACAGGCAATCTAGGAAGTGTTTGGAGAGTGTTGGGGACAGCTTCCTGGTGCAAGTGCTGGAGCGGCCAACTAGGGGCCATGGTCTTCTTGACCTGCGCTTCACAAACAGGGAAGAATTGGTGGGGAATGTAGTAGCGGATGGCAACTTGGGCAGCAGTGACCACCAGACGATTGAGTTCAAAATCTTAAAAAAGGAAGGGCCAAGAGCAGCAGACTAAGGACCCTGGACTTCACAAAAGCAAACTTGGACTTCCTCAAGGAACTTGCAGGCAGGATCCCCTGGAAAGCCAGACTGAGAGAAATAAGAGTCCAGGACAGCTGGCTGTACTTTAAAGAAGCCTTACTGAGAGTGCAAGAACAAATCACCCAGGTGTGCAGGAAGACTAGCTAGTATGGCAGAAGACTAGCTTGATTTAGCTGGGAACTCTTCTGTAAACTAAATCACAAAAAGGAAGTTTATAAGAAGTGGAGTTGCAGCTGGCAAGGGATGTGAAGGGTAACAAGAAGGGTTTCTACAAGTATGTCAGTAGCAAGAGGAGGATCAGGGAAAGCATGGGCCCCCTACTGAATGTGGGAGGCTACCTTGTGACAGAGGATGCAAAAAAGGCTGAAGTGCTCAATACCTTTTTTGCCTCCGTCTTCAAAGTTTGGGGAGGCGGTGAGCTGCCCTTTGTGGTGAAAGAGCAGGTTAGGGATTACTTAGAAAAGCTGGATGTGCAGGAGTCCATGGGGCAGGATAAGATGCACCAAGGGTGCTGAAGGAGTTGCAGGTATTCTTCTGCAGAGTTGCTGCCCAGCCAGCCAACCCCAACCTTGTACTGGTGCTTGGGATTGTTCCATCCTAAGTGCAGGACTTTGCACTTGTCTTTGTTGAACCTCGTGTGATTTCTTTTGGCCCAATCCTCCAATTTGTCTAGGTCACGCTGAATCCTAGCCCTACCCTGCAGTATCTACTACTCTCCGCAGCCTGGCTCCACGTGTTGTGTATGAATAAATTGCGGAGCTTATTGTTCTGCAGTTAATTGTGCCTGGGTGCGCCGTTTAGCTCCAGAGCAATAAGCTCTGCTGTTTGTTCACGTGCACGAATAACACATGTACGCTCAGGATGTTAAAACAGGGGTGGGCAGGGGGTAGGGTTACCCTATTTCCAGTATTAAAAAAGAGGACACCTGTGAGGGCAGCAGTCCTGCCTCCCGCCCGCGCGGTCTTTCTCGGGAGAGCTGCGGCGCAGCAGCCGCGGGGGGAGCGGCGCAGGGAGGGGGGGAGCTCGCCCTCGAGCGCAGCTCAGAGCCGAGCTCCCGCCGCCGCCGCCTCAGCTTTGTTGGGTGAGTTCCGCGGCGTCCCCGGCGGGCAGGAGCGGCCGCCGGCACTTGGCTTTGCTGCCCCCTGCCCCCGGCTTCCAGCCCGTACTGCGGAGGGGGTGTGCGAGGGGGCTAGACCCAGGGCTGTCCCTCCGCACCCAGCGCAGCCCGACCTGCTCGGCCGGCAGGATTCATGCAGGATTCGTACAGCTGGGGAAGCCTCGCACAGCTCTCTTGCTCAAGTCACACTCGCTTGCACAGAGGCGTGCACGCACTCCTCCTGACGTTTGATGTGATTTTTAGCCCTTTCCCCACGTAAGAAGCAAGTTAGTTTTGTGCCGTCCGTGCTGGGGCATGCACATTTCTCTCCTCCCTGGCTCGCAGTGGGTCTTGGGCACTGCAGGATGTTCCAAACCAGTTTCATAGCCGCAGTCACCATCGCGATCAGCTTGGCAAAAGGCAGTGCCAAGGGGGATGTTGTAAATACGTGTGCAGTCTGGGAAAGAGAGTGGAGGAATAAAATGTTTAGAGGCAGCTCCTTTCTTTTCTCGGTGTCTGGAGAAGTGAAAGGCAGAGGATGCCTTGAACTGGGTCTCTTGGAACAGGTAGAGAGGGGGAATTCTTTTTCTCCATGGCAGAAACAGGTGAAGAGATGGAAGCGAAAGATAAGAGTGTTATCATAACTTTTTCCCTTTAAAAAAAATATTTTCTCAAATCTTTACATTGAATCTCTCTCTGTATCTCACTTCATAAATAAAATGTATACACAGACAGAACAATTGTCATGTTGATCATGTTCATTTCATGTACCCACTCCTGTCTGGCAAAAGCTGTGATGCAAAATGGGAATTGCTCAGCTTAAAGGAAGGTCTCCTTGTGTAACCTTGGCTACAGTGTGCATGTGGGTTTAAGATGGAAAAAGCATTTTTTTTAAGACTGAAAAACCATCTTTGAATGGTATTGTTTATAAGAGAAGCTTTTTGTAGAATAGTACCTGCATTGAATATTTTAGCAATGCTGTTTTAGTGGTACACTTAAACCAGTGTGCTGCAAGGGAATCTGTGAGCTTGGATTCTTAGCTGATGATACAATGATACATTTGTTTTTGGAGTGAGGGCATTCAAGTTTCATTAGATTCCAAGTCTATCTGGAATGAGCCAAGGTTGCTGTTTCCTCTAAGAGCAGTCCTTTCATGATGGAATTCTGACTCGGGTCCTTTTTGACCATTCTAGGAATTAAGTGTTAACTTTCCTAAATTTCTGCTATAAAGCTGTTTTCTAAGGAAGAAAATATTATGATTTGTCCATAGTTTTTGCTTCTTGTCATTATGTGTGCTAATGAAATAATATTCATCTCTTGTTTTATTTGATAGAAAGACTGATTGTTATTTTTTATTTGGCAGGTGCACTCAAGCCAACCTAATTCCTTCTATTTCTTGTAGGGGGACAAGAAAACTGAAAACAATAATGGAGAAGTGTGTGGAAGTAGTAACCACGGTGGGGCAGGGGTGGAAGGTTAAAATATTGCATTTTATTTCATCCCTTAGGCCATCAGATGTCATACCAGTTGTTCCGTCAGAAACGTGGCATAAGGAACTTGAGAGGTTTGCTTACATGAGGTAAAAACATTTTGTACCTTACTGATGTCAAGTAGATTTCAAATTAGATTTAAAAAAAATGAAGTTTTTATGGACTTCAGAGAGTAGCTGTTTTGAAATTGCATGATTGAATGCATTATGCAAATTCTGTCTTTATTTCATGGATAGTTAAGAACTGAAGAACTTGTAAGTTGCCTACATAACCGGGCTTACTTACAGTCAGCTATTTAAGAGATCTGCACTTATTTGCCCGATCACACAGGGTAGGTGTTACGGCTGCTAATTTGCACTTGGGTATTTCCAACCCAACTAATAAGTAATGGTAAAAACTTATTCAGAGTTGTGGTCCAGTGAATCTTTCATATTGTAAGGTGCCAAGCAAAATCAGGTCACTGGCTGTGACTTTATTATAGGATTCTGCAAGAGTTAGTTGTCTGTGACTACTAAGCAGGCGACAGAATATGAAAGTGTAAAAGGGAAAGAGCTGAAATATGTAAATGAAATGTCAATAAAGAAATGCATATTTCCCTAATTCTTCATTGGATTTACTTTGTGTGTCTTTAAATATCAGATTGCCACCTCATTGTTCTTGCATGAGTGACTTTACTTTTTCTTCTTCTGCTTTTGGGAGAGATGTAAACATCTTGATTACATCCTTGATCCATGTAATTATTGCCTTAAAACCATTTATGACCACATGTGTGCCATCCATTTCCTCTACTTCTCAAGCCTTTGCACTGACTGAGAAGTTGTTAACTTGGCTAAAAATACTGCTCTACAGTCTCAAGGGCTTGGTTTGTATTGCAGTGTAGTATATTTGTCCTTTTCATGTGTTTCCAGTGTGTTTGATGCATTACCCCTCCACCCCTTTAATTTGCAAATTGTAGATACTGCTATTTATTACTGTGCATATGTTTTGTCTTGCCTAAGCAGTCTCTTTCACTCTGGCCTCTACTTTTCCCTCTGGCCTCTCTTTTCTTTCCCCTTCTCTCCAGCTGCAGCTTGCCTATCCTCCTTTACAATGTGATACCTCGTTTCCTGCAGACATCCCAAAGAAACCCTCTCTTCGCTCTCTCCTCTCTTCACACTCTTCTTGTGTCTTTTCACTTCCTGCTCTTTTCTTTTGCTCTTCCACTTCCCCTGTTCTCCTCCTGTCCCTCCTCTCCTCCCTTTGCATCTTTTCCTTTCTCCCTCTACTGTTTGGGTATTCTCCCTTGCTTCCAACTTTGGACTGTCATGCCTTTCCAGCCAGATCAGGATGCTGCTGTAGCTGCCCAACACAGGCCCTCTGAATCTGTTTTGTGCTTCCTCTTCATCTTCTGCCACCTAGCTTTTGGGATCCTTATGCCCTTCTTCCTCATTTCCCTATCTGCTTTGCAGTTCCCTTTTCCCTGCAGTCTCCCCAGAAGTCCTCATGTCCTGGCCCTGGTCTCCCTATTCCTCCTCTGTCTTCTTGCCTTCCCCTGCCTTTGCTGCTCTTCCTCCTGTGTCTGCTCTCCTCCCCTGCCTTCTTTGCCCCTGGTGTCTTTGTCTTTGGGCACTTGGGCTGTCGTGTGGAGGGCCTTCTCCTCTCTCTGCCCTGGGTCTGCTGTCCCCTACTCCTGCCTTGGGACGTATCTTGTCTGCTATCTCTTGTTCCGTATCCTGGGCCCTGGCCCTTGACTCTAATTCACTGGTCTTGCTCCATTTCCTGCCTTAGTGTGTTGGATCCTGGTTTTGAGTGGATTTCTCTTTCCTTTCCCTGCTTCTTCCCTCCTGTTCCTTGGGGTGTAGCCTTGCATGTTTGCAGAGGCTTTCCAGGTGAAAATCTTGGGGCATGCAATCAGTGGGATTCCAGGATCAGAGGATATGTTGGTGTTAACTTCTCGCTATAGAGCCTGAGAGTTTGAAGTTGGTAGAGGCTTAGGCTTGGTTGCTTGTGGCCCAGGGCCTTGGGTGGTGGTTGATTGCATCTAGAGTAGTGGGTTTGAAGTGGTTGGGATGAGAAGGGGACGTGACAGAGCCAGAGGTGGTTTGGATTTTGGTGGGGGTAATTGTGGGGCACACAGCTTGTGAGTTGTGGAGAGGACCTCTGATTTCATTGGACTGTTGGTGGGTGGTGGGACTTGTCTTGGTTAGAAGTTACTAAGGAACCTGGGGTCTATTTTAGCTTAGTTGGGAGCTCTTTGGGAACTGAGGTTGGAGCCCCCTTTTAGGTGAGGCTTGGCGCTGTGGTTTTCTTGCCTGCTGCCTTGGGCTATGGGGTAGGGAGTTGGGCCATGTGTGTTTGGCCATCTCTGGGAGGCTTGGGATGTGGTGGGTGGGGCCAATGCCCGCACATGTGTCCCAGATAGTGAGGGCTGAGATTAGTCTGGCTTGGGGTTGTCCTGGTGGTCAGGTGCTATAAAGTGCCCAGCTGGGTTAGGGAGAGCCTTTTTTGTGTTTTGTTGTAACCTCAGACTTTGACAGGTACCAAGTGAGGCTCCACCAGCTCCAGGACACTGCTTCACTCCCCGGCATGGCCTCACTCAGAGCAGACAGTGGCTCCTCCCTGAGGTGAGGCAAGGCAGGGATGGAGGCTGTGGTGGGCGGCTGGCCTGGGCTCCGCAGGCTCCGGGGAAGTGCTCCACTCCCCAGAGCCAGCAGAGCCTGTGCCAGGCTCTGGCTCTGGCTCTGGCCCCTGGCCCCAGCCTCCAGCCACTGGCCCCTGGCTTTAACCCCGGCCCCCAATTCCCAGCTCCGGCTCTAGCCCCTGGCCCCCAGCTCTCAAATCCAGCCCCCGGCTCTGGCCCCCTGGCTTCCAGCTCCGGCCCCTGGCCCCAGACCCTGGCCCCCCGCCCTCAGCCCCCTTTGGTAAGTGTCCCACGCCTGACAGAAGCGATGCGTTCACGGACCACTGCTCCTTAAAGGGAACGTTGCTTGAAAGTGCTACTCGAAGGTATAAAACCAGCTGCCTGGCACATCTGAGCATTCGGGGAGTTCAGCTGGGGCATGGTGTGGGGTATGCGAGAGGGAGGGGTTGAGCAGTCTGGTGTGCAAAAGAGGAGCTGTGGCGTATGTGTTGGTAGTGGGGAGGGGGAGGAGCGGGACTGCTAGAAAGCTGCTTTTTTGGTGATGACCTGCTGGCCTGAGTTCATTGCCATTTGCTACCTGTGCGGTCATACCTGGCAAAGTTTTGCTTGTTGCTGCATCATTGTGGTTCTGCATATTCCCATCTTGTTTCCCTGGTCTGGCTGTTACTATTTTCTCTGTCTTGCATATCATGTTGTTATTAATACACCTTGTTACATGTTGCACACCTGACTTTCTGGGGGTGGGGAGGGGTGCAACAAGTGAGGCCAGGTGACCCATGTCAGCATCTTTGATGCCCTCTCAGGGAGAAAATAGGCAGTGGTGCTGGAGGTGGCCTTTAAGGAACGTCACTGCCATGGCTCTGTAGGAAAAGATATAACTTAAGGTCTTTGTAGCACAGCCAGATTGGACTTATTTGGCCTAGTGGAAGAGAGGTTTGAGTTGTTCCGTGTACTCCAGGGAAATTGGAGAGGTCTTCAGAGTCTTTGGTCAATGCTTGCAGTATGCTCCCAGTCATGAGTCTCAAAGACAAAGTCTGGAAAATGCTGCTAGAGATAATGTGTACATTGGAACATTCCTCTGTTCCTTGATGGCATGTTTGCTCCCGCAGCAGCCCCTCTCCTATTTATTCACTTGTCAGGGAGGGAAGCCCAAGATGAGTTGAGAAATGTCTCTCACTTACTGGGGTGGAATGTCTTTACATGTTGTTGGAGTGTTGCAGCGGTGTTAGAGATGATGGGCCAAGAGTTACTTAAGAGGCGAGAATAGTTTTGGTGATCTCTCTTATTGGACCAACTGCATGTTTGGCATAATATAACATAAGCTTTTGAAGGGAAGATGTTCTTCCTAGGGTCACAGCAATGAAGAATGTGTTGCACTCGAAAGCTTGCGTCGGCCTTTACCCCAGCCATGCAGATGGTCCAATGGAAGAGATGACTTAAAACATCCTTGCCATTTACATGGTATATTAGGTTACATTTTCTTGCAACTTTATTGACTTAATTTGAATGGTGCTGGCCTGACTCTCTCAGTTGTTCCCTGGAAGTTGGTTGTGACGGTTTCTTTTCACCGAGGGAGCTGAAAGCAGTTCTTCAAATCTTTTCTTTTAGTGATCTACCTGATTTTTTTCCCCCTAGGTTGCAGACAAGAACCATGCATCTTTTTACAGCATTCTGCAATTGGTAGCATTGGTGGATCCTGCTTTTCAGCTATCTGTGCAATGGCTTGATGTCACGTGCGATCCAGGATGCCTGGAAGTACAGTGCGTCAGAGCAGACTTGAGCAATTAGCACTCTTGAGCAGCCTTGATGTCTTGTGTATTCAGCATCCCTGTGCTTCAAAATGGTGGCGGAGGCATTTTAACTAAAGCTTCTCAAATGGCTCCCAAGAGCACCTGCTCTGTCTCCAGAGCACAGGTAAAGGCTCCTGAGGCATTTGATGGAAGTGCTGGTTAGCAGTGGAGGCAGTAGCTTTTACTTTTGGCCTGTAAGAGAGCTGTGGTATTGCTCCCTCAGGCTGCATCCATAGACATGCCAAAAGTGTATCTCCTGGGGAGCAGGCTGTGCCTACTGCACTCTTCTTGTTTTCATCTGACGGGTGTTTTCATCCTTTCTCCATAGTGTTGTGTTATGACACAGTTCAGTACCAACACGAAAGACTATTCTTGGTCCTGTTTACCACCAGTTATTGCACTGCCAGAAGAAAGGGGGAAGCGAACAGGATCCATGACGTCCAAGGCCTCTCTTGGTAAGATACAACAGCAATAGAAATGCAGTGACTGCGCTGTGGTAGAGCTGTCCTGGGAAACCTTTACAGCTTTAGTGCCTGCCTTCTTCCTGCACCTTGGGAAATTTTCTGCGTTGCGTTGGACTTATTTGTCTGTCTCTCTGTTTTGATAGTGAAATTTTTCAGAGGCCCACAGATAACAGTGCCTGACTTCTGCCTGACGGAGTCCACCAGCAGCGGGGCGTGGGTGGGAGTAACGAGGTCTTGAAGAAAGCACCAGTATGAGCTTATGCAGCAGGTAGAGACAAATGCAGTAATAAGTTCTTGTCCTTCCTGCCATCATCGGCCGATAGGACTGGTGTGTCATCTTCGTGACTGCCTGCTTGCACAGACATAAATTGCTCTAGTGGTATTTGTTCAGTGGACTGAAAAGTAATTTGACCTGGATGGGGTTCCCTGTTCTCTCCTAGGTATTACAATCCCTTTGTATTTTCACCCTTAAGCCAAGCCTTGTAAGATGGTGAGGCTTTCCCTGCTGTGTGGTCTTGTGTTTCAGAACCTGCTTTCAGATGAAACACGCCAAGGTAAAGTGCGTTTTATTAAAATTCCGTGCCTCCACTTCGAGTGGAAAGTGAAAGCTACTACCTTCCAGGTTCTGCAAGTGCATGTGAGCTGTAGGGACAGTACATTGTGTGGAATAGGGGAGTTGATAGATGGGGAGCTTTCTGAACAGGGCTGTAAAATTCACCTGTCCCCAGAAGTGCTTAGGAAGGCAGCAAGGCTCTTATGGGCAGCTGTGTGGGGCTGTTAAGTAACCTTGTCAGTTCTGACTCCATGAGAGCACATTGTGGTGGTTGCATAGGCCTTGCTGTTCTCCCCTTCCTCCCCGCCCAGCACCTGCAGGCCCACTGAACTTTTTCTATGGGTGGTCTCTTAGAGGGAGGTGAGTGACCTGAGCCGAACCAATCCAAGAGACTCATTGCTTTGTCCTCTGACTTCAGAGCCTATAAGCTGTGTAGGGCTGTGGGTGCTGTCACTAGTATTTGTGTCTCCAGTAGTGCTCTCAGATGGGGCACACATGCTTCTCTGTCTTGGAAAATCCATATGTCCAGTTCCGGGTTGTGACATGGGCAATTTCAGGGCAGATGGGTCGGTAGGGCAGTGGGTGTTCAGAACAAATGGACAAGGAACAAACTCCTTTGCTTTTGTCGTGTTTCTGGCATTTGTTGTAATAAGTGCAGGGGGCAAGGAAGGAGTGGGGCCCAAAGGCCAGGGCCTCGGGGTGGCAGTCGGGAGCTGGAGCTGTGTTTGTGGCTCTGCCAATATCCCTTGCTGGATGCTGCAGCTCTCTCCTCTGTAGGAGATGGGAGACTGGGACTACTTTTGCTCCCAGAGGACCTTGAGACCTACAGTGGCAAGTTGACATGGGAGCGCTCAGGCCTGCATTAGAGCTCTCCCCAAGAGTTTAGCAATGCATTCCTAAGACCATGTGCCTGCCAGGAGCAGGGTCTCAGGTTTCAGGTGGTCTGCTTGCTTGTAAAATGACAAAGTGTTCACTTCAAAAATTGGCTAAAATTTGATATGCTCTATGTGTCAGGTATCCAGGTTGCAGCCGTGTTAGTCTAGAGGCAGAAGGAATCAGAACTTGTAGTAGAGGTAAGACATTTTGGCCCAACCTAATTATTTACTTGCAAGCTTTCAGGCCTTCGACTTCATAATTTTACAGGGAGGATGCAAGCTTGACCACCTGAGACCCCACTCCTGCCTTGTTTGACGTCCTTTGCATCATCGCTGAGCCACATGACAGAGCTCAGATGCACCTTACCGCATAAGAAATCTATGCCCAGAAGACCCCGTTTCATCTTTTTACTGCTCTGTGAAATGGGAAATGCTGTACACAAGGAAATGTGAGCCCATTGTGCTTACCACCAAATAACTTGGAGGTAAAGAGATTGTTCGAACTCTTCTCTGAGCCTAATGTGCAGCAGGAACCGAGTGACTGTGAACTCTCCCAAACAGGAGATTTTACTGCACCTTCAAATCTCCTATGAAATATGAACATTCATTTCTGTCCAGGAGAACTTGAACAGTCTTTTCTCCAATGCCTGAAGAAGGGTGTTTGTCCCCGAAAGCTTGCACTTAAAGCTTTTTTTTTTTTTTTTTTGGAAAAATGAATTGGTCTAATCAGAGAGAGACCCTCTAGCAGAAGTTCTGATTCCTTTTGCCTGTCATTTATTTTATTGATGTAATATCGCTTGAAAGGGGAGTGGTTGGTTGCGCTTATGTCAGGGTTTTGGGGAAGAGGCCTGTTGTCTTTGAGTTGTTAGTAGTCCTGGGGGGTCTGCGTGGTGGTTGGCTTGGATGTCTGCAGCCTTGTGGGTAGTCAAGGCTATCCCATGCCTGGTTTGTCATTGTGGTAGTTGTTCTGATTTTGTTCCCAAATCAGGCTTTCCCGTCCCAGGGCCTCTGTTTGTCAGGGGAAAGATGCCAAGGGCCAGACCACGGCTCTGACCTCTGGAGCCTCCCTGGAGCCTGTGGTTTTCCTGCTGTGGCAGTTGGACCGTCAGTTAGTTGACCTGTGGAGGTAAAGGGGTTCTTGGCCTGGTGCTCCCAGGCCTGTCTTGTCTGTGGGGAGCCCCCCTTCTTGCCTTGTGTCGTTTGGGGTGTAGCCTGCATGTTTGCAGCGGCTTTGCAGGTGAAAATGTCAGGGCATGTAGTCAGTGGAATGAGAGGATCAGGGATAGGCAGGGCCAGGCCATGCCTGGTTTGTCCTTCTGGTAGTTGCGCCAATATGTGCATGTCTTCTTGTTGATATAAAAATCGCGGTTCGTTTCTTTGGAGGCTCACGAATAATAATTCTTCGGGCACACATTGTTAGTAACACAAAGGATATATTTGCAAATAGGGTCAGAGTGAAGACAAAAGACCACACTCTGCCCCCAAGGAAAACTCTCAGCTGGGTTTTATCCCTTCCCTCCTGGGCACGTGTGCAGAAGCAGGAACTCTTACAACTCATTTCCGGTTCATACAAACATACATGAAATGACGTCACGTCATCTGTCGCATGTGCATTATAATTAACTAGTTAAGTATGTGGGGCGGATAGGCATATATGCATTAGCTAATTACGCATGCTTAGAAAGCTCTCCAGGTTACCAAAAGTTCAAACCCCTCTCTTTCCCAAGGACACAGCCAATTAAATCACAGCCTTTGTAGTTTACAAGAGTAGAGGCAGAGGAGTTTGAAGGTATGTGTGATTTAGTGTTACAAAGAGATAGTAAATTAGCGAGATGTCCTTGGTGGTGTTTCTTCTTATCAGGTACGAGATACAAACTGTGTAGTTCTAACAACACTCTATTCATTATGCGTTTCTAATAATATTTCTAACACTGTGTCCCTGCCTGGTTGTGCTACCTTCCCTTGCTTGCAAGCGTAGTGTGCCATCCCCTTGCAGGCAGATCATGGTGCGGCTGCAGGTGCCTCACACAGAGGCCTCCTGATTCTGTTTCCTGATGTCTCTTCATGTCTTGCCCCCCTAGGTTTCAGGCTCCTGCTGTGTCATCCCTATCTGCTTTGCAGTTCCCTTTTCCCTGCAGTCTCGGCAGGAAAGCTTAAGCTGTCCTCTTGGCCATTGTGTCCCTTTTCCTCCTGTGTCCGCCTGGCTTTGCCCCCTTTGCTGCTCTTCAAGCTGTGCCTGTTGTCGTCTCTTGCCCGGTTTTCCCCTGGTCTACGCTGACCCTTGTGATGACTGGGGCAGCTGGACTGTCATGTGCGGAGGGGAGGGCCTCCCCTTGGTCTGTTGTCCCCTAGTGCTGGTTTCTGTGTCCTGGGTCCCAGTCCTTGTGGTTCTCCCTTGGGCCTACTTCCCTGGTAGTGCTCCATTTCTGGCCTTAGTTGCCAGCTTGGTAGGTGACAGGGAGTGGGAGTGACATGAGGCACTGCTGGAGCTTTCAAGCATGTATGAGCCTTGGAGGTAAGAGTCTGTCCCAGATTTGAGGCTCTAGCCTCACAATCAGTGCTTTTGGATTGTGCCTGAGGATCAGGTCGGCTATGTGTTGTTGTTGTTTCTTGGCGCATGGGTCTGAGCTATGCGGATGCTTGGTTAAAGGGCTGGGGATGTGACTGATCAAGGCCATACTGTAGGTAGTTAGGGGCTTGATCTTGTGGGTCGGGGGCCTGATATATTCCGTTTCAGTCCTTGTGTTAGGGCAGGGAGGAGGGGGGGAACTGGGGTTGGGATGAGCTTGAGAGTTGCCGGGGGAGACTGAGCAGTTGTTTGGGTGTAATCTGACCTGTGTCTGGTTGAGGGCCTGTGTTTGTGCCTCCCAGGACCCTCCCCTCCTGCTCTCTAGAGCAGCCACAGGTGATTTTGGACTTGGCTGGTGGAGGCAGCCTCGGGAAGACATCTTGGTGCTGAGACCTGCGGAGTTTCTTTTCAAGCCCCTGCCTCCTGCTAGTGCTGCCTTTTGGCGTGAGTGTTTGCTTGGGTCTTTCCACACTTAAGTGTTCTCCTGGGGTGGGAGGTTGGTTGGTTGGTTGGGCAGCCCCTGAGGTTTTGTGCAGAGCCTGGTGCTGAGGCTTAGTGGAGTGCAGGTGTCTTGGTTGTTTCCTTGTCCTTGTTGTTCTCCCCCTTCTTCCCCCTGTCCCTTGGGGTGTAAGGCTGCATGTTTGCAGAGGCTTTGCAGGGCAGGTGAAAATGTCGGGGCAAGCAATGAGTGGGATGAGAGGATGAGGGATAGGCAGGGCCTTGCAATGGCTGCGTTGGTCCAGTGGTAGTTGTGCCAATCTGTGAATCTTCCTGTGTCCCTGCCTGGCTGTGCTGTCTTGGAGACTGAGTATGGCATTCTCTTTGGAGGCTGGTGTTGTTGTGGATGGATGTTTGTGACTGGGAACAGGGTGGAAACCTTTCCTATTTTTCATGCTGTGTCATCCCGTGTTTTCCTGTGTTTGATATATATTTACCAAGCTGTAACATCAGTAAGGGTGAGTGGGAGGGGAGGTGGGAGCAGCTTTGTACTGCAGATTTTTGTTAGTAGCTTTCTGTTTGTTTTTTTTATATCAGGTAGAACTCATGTGAAATCCTCACCAGGCGAAACTGGATTGCCGAGCTGTTTCCATTTCGTCAATACTGCAGAGTATTTTTTTTCATTTTGTACTTCCACGTGTTTACTGGCCTTCCCTATGCTGTAAGAGAAATTATAGTTGTGGCCTGTAGTGTGGGCCCTTATTGCTTTCAGTTGCTATTCCCTTTTTTAAAAAAATAGATTATTTTGTCATGGTGTTGTGTTGTTGAAGTGACATATAGCGTGTCTATTATTCCTGTTTTAGGGTCTTGTTTAATAGGACTTTTTCTAACAGGTGCTTTACATTTCTCTGTATTCTGCGTGCTTCTGTATTCACACTACTGTATAGCCTTAAATGTTTTCTTAAACCTATAGCAATAAAATTTTTTTGGTGTGGTGTGTGTTGGGAAAGGAGCGGATGGGGAGAAACAAAACACTGGGCTATCAGTAACAGGGCTTGCATTTCTGCCAGACACAGGGCCCGGGGGAGAGAGAAATTGTGGGGTACCTATTTAGGGTTGACACCATTTCCAGCAGAGCAATTGAAATGGGATTTTGTTTTGGAGGGGATACATTTAGCGTTGACACCAGTTCCGAGTCACCAGTTCACCGTGACACTACGTATGGAGTTATACATCAAACCGTTTTTGGTGCTCGCACATGTTTTCCACTAGAAACATATTTAGGCATTACACCTTTTCTGGTCGAACCATTACAGTGCCCACCATTTCCATAGGGTACCTTAGTCAGCAACACCATTTTCAGAGGGGTGTGCCATTTATGAGGGACACTTGCCCCACGGAGGTGGCACACCATTTCTAGGAGAAGCAGGTAGGTGGTACACTTTCTACCGGAGAGATTTAAGGGGGACACCATTTCCTGGGAGCTATGCGTGAAAGAAACCGTTTCCTGGGCCAACATCAATTCCGGGAGAAACATTTACATGTAACACCATTTCTGCGGCAACCACAGTGACGTCCCACTAGTAGTTTTTTGGGGAAAACAACTGGGACACTGTTGCCAGGGGAACCGTTTTAATGGGACAGTGTAGCCGGGAGGGCACATTAGAGCGGGACAGCACTTCCGCTAGGCCACTGGGGCCAGGGGGACACGTTTAAGCGTAGAACCGTTTCTGGAGGAACCGTTTTCAGGGGACTGTGTTTCCGGGGGGGCATATTAGAGCGGGACACCATTTCTGCTGGGCCACTGCTTCCAGGGTGACGCCTTTAAGCGTCGAACCGTTTCCATGGGACAGTGTTTCCGGGACGGCACATTAGAGCAGGACACCACTTCCCCTGGGCCACTGTTTCCAGGGGGACGCATTTAAGCGTAGAAGTCTTTCCGGGGGAACCGTTTTCATGGGACTGTGTTTCGGGAGGGGGGCCGCATTAGAGCGGGACACCACTTCTGCTGGGCCACTGTTTGCAGGGATGCATTTAAGCGTAGAACCATTTCAGGGGGAAAAGTTTGAATGGGACAGTGTTTCCGGGGGGAGCACATTGGAGCGGGACACCACTTCTGCTGGGCCACTGTTTCCAGGGGGACGCATTTAATCGTAGAACCGTTTCCATTGGACAGTGTTTCCAGGGGGGCACATTAGAGCGGGACACCACTTCCGCTGGACCACTGTTTCCAGGGGGATGCATTTAAGCGTAGAACCATGTCCGGGGCAACCATTTGAATGGGACTGTGCTTCCACAGGAGTACATTAGAGCAGGACACCACTTCCGCTGGGCCACTGTTTCCAGGGGGACGCATTTAAGCGTAGAACCGTTTCCATGGGACAGTGTTTCTGGGGGGGCACATTAGAGCGGGACACCACTTCCGCTGGGACACTGTTTGCAGGGACGCATTTAAGCGTAGAACCCTTTCCAGGGGAACTGTTTGCATCGGACTGTGTTTCCAGGGGAGCACATTACAGCGGGACCCCAATTCCGATGGGCCACTGTTTCCAGGGGGATGCATTTGATTGTAGAACCGTTTGAGGGGGAAAAGTTTGAATGGGACAGTCCTTCTGGGGGGCACATTAGAGTGGGACACCACTTCCGCTGGGCCACTGTTGGCAGGGGCACGCATTTAAGTGTAGAACCGTATCCATTGGACAGTGTTTCCGGGGGGGCACATTAGAGCGGGACACCACTTCTGCTGGGTCACTGTTTCCAGGGGGATCCATTTAAGCGTAGAACCGTTTCCATTGGAGAGTGTTTCCGGGGGGGGGGAGGGGGGCACATTAGAGCGGAACCGGTTTAAACTGGTCTAGACTGGTTTAAACTAGTTAGGAAACGGGTTAAAACTGGTTTAGACCGGTTTCAACTGGTTAGTAAACTGCTTTAAACTGGTTTAGATGGGTTTAAACCAGTATAAACTGGTTAGGAAACCAGTTAAAACTGGTTTAGACTGGTTTAAACTGGTTCAAACATGTTAGGAAACCGGTTAAAACTGGTTTAGACTGGCTTAAACTGGTTCAAACTTGTTAGGAAACAAGTTGAAACTGGTTTAGACCAAATTCAACTAGTTAAGAAACCGGTTTAAACTGGTTTAGACTGGTTTAAACTGGTTCAAATTGTTAGGAAACAGGTTAAAACTGGTTTAGACAGAATTCAACTGGTTTAAACTGGTTTAGACTGGTTTCAACTGGTTAGGAAACAGGTTTAGACTGGTTTTAACTAGTTAGGAAACCAGTTTAAACTGGTTTAGACTGGTTTAAACCGGTTTAAACTGGTTAGGAAACTGGTTTCAACTGGTTAGGAAACTAGTTTAAACTGGTTTAGACTGGTTTAAACTGGTTCAATTGTTAGGAAACCGGTTAAGAATGGATTAAACTGGTTCAAACTTGTTAGGAAACGTTAAAACTGGTTTAGACGGGTTTTAACTAGTTAGCAAACCAGCTTAAACTGGTTTAGACTGCTTTAAACTGGTTCAGACTGCTTAGGAAACCGGATAAAACTGGTTTAGACCGGTTTTAACTAGTTAGGAAACCAGTTTGAACTGGTTTAGACTGGTTTAAACTGGTTCAAACTGGTTAGGAAACTGGATAAAACTGGTTTAGACAGATTTTAACTAGTCACCAAACCAGTTTAAACTGGTTTAGACTGGTTTAAACTGGTTAGGAAATGGGTCCAAACTGGTTTAGACCGGTTTTAACTAGTTAGCAAACCACTTTAAATTGGTTTAGACTGGTTTAAACTGTTTCAAACTGGTTAGCGAACCGGTTAAAACTGGTTTAGACCAGTTTTAACTAGTTAGGAAACCAGTTTAAACTGGTTCAAACTGATTAGGAAACCGGTCAAAACTGGTTTAGACCGGTTTAAACTAGTGAGGAAACCAGTTTAAACTGGTTCAAACTGATCAGGAAACCGGTCAAAACTGGTTTAGACCAGTTTCAACTAGTTAGGAAACCAGTTTAAACTGGTTTAGACTGGTTTAAACTGGTTCAAACTCGTCAGGAAACGTTAAAACTGGTTTAGACTAGGTTTTAACTAGTTAGCAAACCAGTTTAAACTGGTTTAGACTGCTTTAAATTGGTTCAGACTGGTTAGGAAACCGGTTAAAACTAGTTTAGACCGGGTTTAACAAGTTAGGAAAACAGTTTGAACTGCTTTAGACTGGTTTAAACTGGTTAAAACTGGTTAGGAAACTGGTTAAAAGTGGTTTAGACAGGTTTTCACTAGTTAGCAAACCAGTTTAGACTGGTTTAGACTGGTTTAAACTGGTTCAAACTGGCTAGGACACCAGTTAAAACTGGTTTAGATAGGTTTTAACTAGTAAGCAAACCGGATTACACTGGTTTAGACTGGTTTAAACTGGTTAGGAAACCGGTTAAAACTGGTTTAGACCAGTTTTAACTAGTTAGCAAACCAGTTGAAACTGGTTTAAACTGGTTCAAACTGGTTAGGGAACCGGTTAAAACTGGTTTAGACTGGTTTTAAATAGTTAGCAAACCAGTTTAAACTGGTTTAGACTGGTTTAAACTGGTTCAAACTGGTTAGGAAACCGGTTAAAACTGGTTTAGACTGGTTTTAAATAGTTAGCAAACCAGTTTAAACTGGTTTAGACTGGTTCAAACTGGTTAGGAAACCGGTTAAAACTGGTTTAGACCGTTTTAACTAGTTAGCAAACCCGTTTAACCTGGTTTAGACTGGTTTAACCTGGTTCAAACTGATTAGGAAACCGGTTAAAACTGGTGTAGACTGGTTTTAACTACTTAGGAAACGAGTTTAAACTGGTTTAGACTGGTTTAAACTGGTTCAAACTGGTTAGGAAACGGGTAACAACTGGTTAAACCGGTTTTAACTAGTTAGCAAACCACTTCAAACTGGTTTAGACTAGTTCAAACTGGTTCAAACTGGTTAGGAAATGGGTTAGAACTGGTTTAGACCGGTTTTACGCAGTTCCAAACCACTTTAAACTGGTTTAGACTGGTCTAAACTGGTTGAAACAGCTTCGGGAACTGGTTAGAACTGGTTTAGACTGGTTTTAAGCAGTTGCAAACCACTTTAAACTGGTTTAGACTGGTCTATTCTGGTTGAAACAGCTTCGGGAACCGGTTAGAACTGGTTTAGACCGGTTTTAAGCAGTTGCAAACCACCTTAAACTGGTTTAGACTGGTCTATTCTGGTTCAAAGAGCTTCGGGAACCGGTTAAAACTGGTTTAGACCGGTTCTAAGCCATTGCAAACCACTTGAAACTGGTTTAGACTGGTCTAAACTGATTGAAACAGCTTCGGGAACCGGTTAGAGCTGGTTTAGACCGGTTTTAAGTAGTTAGCAAACCACTTCCAACTGGTTTAGCCTGGTCTAAACTGGTTGAAACAGCTTGGGGAACCGGTTAAAACGGGTTTAGACCGGTTTTAAGAAGTTGCAAACCACTTTAAACTGGTTTAGACTGGTCTAAACTGGTTGAAACAGCTTCGGGAGCCAGATAAACTGGTTTAGACCGGTTTTAATCAGTGGCTAACCACCATAAACTGGTTTAGACTGGTCTATTCTGGTTCAAACAGCTTCAGGCACCGGTTAAAACTGGTTTAGACCGGTTTCTGGCAGTTGCAAACCACTTTAAACTGGTTTAGACTGGTCTAAACTGGTTGAAACAGCTTGGGGAACCGGTTAAAACTGGTTTAGACCAGTTTTAAGCAGTTGCAAACCACTTTAAACTGGTTTAGAGTGGTCTAAACTGGTTGAAACAGCTTCGGGAGACGGTTAAACTGCTTCAGACCGCTTTTAAGCAGTTTCAAACCACTTTAAACTGGTTTAGAGTGGTCTAAACTGGTTGAAACAGCTTCGGGAGCCAGTTAAACTGGTTTAGACCGCTTTTAAGCAGTTTCAAACCACTATAAAGTGGTTTAGACTGGTCTATTCTGGTTCAAACAGCTTGGGGAACCGGTTAAAACTGGTTTAGACCGGTTTCAAACAGTTGCAAACCACTTAAAACTGGTTTAGACTGGTCTAAACTGGTTGAAAGAGCTTCGGGACCCGGTATAAACTGGTTTAGACCGGTTTTAAGCAGTTGCAAACCACTATAAACTAGTTTAGACTGGTCTATTCTGGTTCAAACAGCTTGGGGAACCGGTTAGAACTGGTTTAGGCCGGTTTTAAGTAGTTCGAAACCACTTCAAAGGGGTTTACACTGGTCTATACTGCTTCAAACAGCTTTGGGAACCGGTTAGAACTGGTTCGGCCGCTTTTAAGTAGTTAGCAAACCACTTTAAAGTGGTTTAGACTGGTCTATACTGCTTCAACCAGCTTTGGGAACCGGTTAGAACTGGTTTAGACCAGTTTTAAGCAGTTGCAACCCACTCTAAACTGGTTTAGACTGGTCTATTCTGGTTTAAAAGGCCTGGGGAACCGGTGAAAACTGGTTTAGACCAGTTTTAAGCAGTTGCAAACCACCTTAAACTGGTTTAGACTGGTCTCCACTGCTTGAAACAGATTCGGGAACCGGTTAAAACTGGTTTAGACCTGTTTTAAGTAGTTAGCAAACCACTTCCAACTTGTTTAGGCTAGTCTAAGCTGGTTGAAACAGCTTGGGGTCCCGTTAAAACTGGTTTAGACCAGCTTCAAACAGTTGGAAACCACTTTAAACTAGTTTAGACTGGTCTATACTGGTTGAAACAGCTTGGGGAACCGGATAAAACTGGTTTACACCGGTTTTAAGCAGTTGCAAACCACTTTAAACTGGTTTAGACTGGTTATAACTGGTTGAAACAGCTTGGGGAACCGGTTAAAACTGGTTAAGACCGGTTTTAAGCAGTTGCAAACCACTTTCAACTGGTTTAGACTGGTCTAGACTGGTTGAAACAGCTTCGGGAGCTGGTTGAACTGGTTTAGACCGCTTTTAAGCACTTGCAAACCACTATAAACTGGTTTAGACTGGTCTATTCTGGTTGAAAAAGCTTCGGGAGCTGGTTGAACTGGTTTAGACCGGTTTTAAGCAGTTGCAAACCACTTTTAACTGGTTTAGACTGGTCTAAACTGGTTGAACCAGCTTCGGAAAGCGATTAGAACTGGTTTAGACCGGTTTTAAGCAGCTACAAACCACTTTCGACTTGTTTAGACTGGTCTAAACTGGTTGAAACAGCTTCGGGAAGCGGTTAGAACTGGTTTAGACAGGTTTTAAGCAGTTGCAAACCACTTTAAACTGCTTTAGACTGGTCTAAACTGTTTCAAACAGCTTGGGGAAGCGGTTAGAACTGGTTTAGACCAGTTTTAAGCAGTTGCAAACAACTTTAAACTGGTTTAGACTGGCCTAAACCGGTTGAAACAGCTTCGGGAAGCGATTAGAACTGGTTTAGACCGGTTTTAAGCAGTTGCAAACCACTTTAGACTTGTTTAGACTGGTCTAAACTGGTTGAAACTGCTTCGGGAAGCGATTAGAACTGGTTTAGACCAGTTTTAAGCAGCTGCAAACCACTTTAGACTTGTTTAGACTGGTCTAAACTGGTTGAAACAGCTTTGGGAAGCGATTAGAACTGGTTTAGACCGGTTTTAAGCAGTTGGAAACAACTTTAGACTGATTTAGACTGGTCTAAGCTGGTTGAAATAGCTTCGGGAAGCGATTAGAACTGGTTTAGACCGGTTTTAAGCAGCTACAAACCACTTTTAACTGGTTTAGACTGGTCTAAACTGGTTGAAACAGCTTCGGGAAGCGATTAGTACTGGTTTAGACCGGTTTTAAGCAGTTGCAAACGACTTTAAACTGCTTTAGACTGGTCTAAACTGCTTGAAACAGCTTCGGGAAGCGATTAGAACTGGTTTTGACAGGTTTTAAGCAGCTACAAACCACTTTTAACTGGTTTAGACTGGTCTAAACTGGTTGAAACAGATTCGGGAAGCGATTAGAACTGGTTTAGACCGGTTTTAAGCAGCTACAAACCACTTTTAAGTGGTTTAGACTGGTCTAAACTGGTTGAAACAGCTTCGGGAAGCGGTTATAACTGGTTTAGACCGGTTTTAAGCAGTTGCAAACCACTTTAAACTGCTATAGACTGGTCTAAACTGTTTCAAACAGCTTCAGGAAGCAGTCAGAACTGGTTTAGACCGGTTCTAAGCAGATGGAAACAACTTTAGACTGGTTTAGACTGGTCTAAACTGGTTGAAACAGCTTCGGGAAGCGATTAGAACTGGTTTAGACTGGTTTTAAGCAGCTACAAACCACTTTTAACTGGTTTAGACTGGTCTAAACTGGTTGAAACAGCTTCGGGAAGGGGTTAGAACTGGTTTAGTCCGGTTTTAAGGAGTTGCAAGCCACTTTTAACTGGTTTAGACTAGTCTAAACTGGTTGAAACAGCTTCGGGAAGTGATTAGAACTGGTTTAGACCGGTTTTAAGCCGCTACAAACCACTTTTAACTGGTTTAGACTGGTCTAAACTGGTTGAAACAGCTTTGGGAAGTGATTAGAACTGGTTTAGACCGGTTTTAAGCTGCTACAAACCACTTTTATACTGGTTTAGACTGGTCTAAACTGGTTGAAACAGCTTTGGGAAGCGGTTAGAACTGGTTTAGACCGGTTTTAAGCAGTTGCAAACCACTTTCAACTGGTTTAGACTGGTCTAAACTGGTTGAAACAGCTTCGGGAAGCGATTAGAACTGGTTTAAACCGGTTTCAAGCAGTTGCAAACCACTTTAGACTGCTTTAGACTTGCCTAAACTGGTTGAAACAGCTTCGGGAAGCGGTTAGAACTGGTTTAGAGCAGTTCGAAGCAGTTGCAAACAACTTTAGACTGGTTTAGACTTGTCTGAACTGGTTGAAGCAGCTTCGGGAAGCGGTTAGAACTGGTTTAGAACGGTTTTAAGGAGCTACAAACCAGTTTTAACTGGTTTAGACTGGTCTAAACTGGTTGAAACAGCTTCAGAAAGCGGTTAGGACTGGTTTAAACTGGTTTTAAGCAGTTGCAAACAACTTTAGACTGCTTTAGACTTGCCTAAACTGGTTGAAACAGCTTCGGGAAGCGGTTAGAACTGGTTTAGACCGGTATTAAGCAGTTGCAAACCACTTTAAACTGCTTTAGACTGGTCTTAACTCTTTGAAACAGCTTCGGGAAGCGGTTAGAGCTGATTTAGACCGGTTTTAAGCAGTTGCAAACAACTTTAAACTGCTTTAGACTGGTCTAAACTGGTTGAAACAGTTTCGGGAAGCGGTTAGAACTGGTTGAGACCGGTTTTAAGCCGTTGCAAACCACTTTAAACTGCTTTAGACTTGTCTAAACTGGTTGAAACAGCTTCGGGAAGCGGTTAGAACTGGTTTAGACCGGTTTTAAGCAGCTACAAACCACTTTTAACTGGTTTAGACTGGTCTAAACTGGTTGAAACAGCTTCAGGAAGCGGTTAGAACTGGTTTAGACCAGTTCGAAGCAGTTGCAAACAACTTTAGACTGGTTTAGACTGGTCTAAACTGGTTGAAACAGCTTCGGGAAGCAGCTAGAACTCGTTTAGACCGGTTGTAAGCAGTTGCAAACCACTTGAAACTGCTTTAGACTGGTCTAAACTGATGGAAACAGCTTCGGGAAGCGGTTAGAACTGGTTTAGACCGGTTTTAAGCAGTTGCAAACCACTTTAAACTGCTTTAGACAGGTCTAAACTGTTTCAAACACCTTCGGGAAGCGGTTAGAACTGGTTTAGACTGGTTTTAAGGAGTTTCAAACCACTTTAAACTGGGTTTGACTGGTCTTAACTGGTTGAAACAGCTTCGGGAAGCAGTTAGAACTGGTTTAGACCGGTGTTAAGCAGTTGCAAACCACTTTAAACTGCCTTAGACTGAGCTAAACTGTTTCAAACAGCTTCGGCGACCAGCTAGAACTGGTTTCGACCGGTTTTAAGCAGTTGCAAACAACTTTAAACTGCTTTAGACTGGTCGAAACTGTTTCAAACAGCTGGGGAAGCGGTTAGAAGTGGTTTACACCGGTTTTAAGCAGTTTCAAACCACTTTTAACTGGTTTAGACTGGTCTAAACTGTTTCAAAAAGCTTCGGGAAGCGGTTAGAACTGGTTTAGACCGGATTTAAGCAGTTGCAAACAACTTTAGACAGGTTTAGACTGGTCTACACTGCTTGAAACAGCTTCGGGAAGCGATTAGAACTGGTTTAGACCGGTTTTAAGCAGCTGCAAACAACTTTAGACTGGTTTAGACTGGTCTAAACTGGTTGAAAGAGCTTCGGGAAGCGATTAGAACTTGTTTAGACCGGTTTTAAGCAGCTACAAACCACTTTTAACTAGTTTAGACTGGTCTAAACTGGTTGAAACAGATTCGGGAAGTGATTAGAACTGGTTTAGACCGGTTTTAAGCAGCTACAAACCACTTTTAACTGGTTCAGACTGGTCTAAACTGGTTGAAACAGCTTCGGGAAGCGGTTAGAACTGGTTTAGACCGGTTTTAATCTTTTGCAAACCACTTTAGACTGGTTTAGACTGGTCTAAACTGGTTGAAACAGCTTCGGGAAGCGATTAGAACTGGTTTAGACCGGTTTTAAGCAGTTGCAAACAACTTTAGACTGGTTTAGACTGGTCTAAACTGGTTGAAACAGCTTCGGGAAGCGATTAGAACTGGTTTAGACTGGTTTTAAGCAGCTACAAACCACTTTTAACTGGTTTAGACTGGTCTAAACTGGTTGAAACATCTTCGGGAAGTGGTTAGAACTGGTTTAGACTGGTTTTAAGGAGTTGCAAGCCACTTTTAACTGGTTTAGACTGGTCTAAACCAGTTGAAGTAGCTTCGGGAAACGGCTAGAACTCGTTTAGACCGGTTTTAAGCAGTTGCAAACAACTTTAGACTGGTTTAGACTGGTCTAAACTGGGTGAAACAGCTTCGGGAAGCGGTTAGAACTGGTTTCGACCGGTTTTAAGCAGCTGCAGACCACTTTTAACTGGTTTTGACTGGTCTAAACTGGTTGAAACAGCTTCGGGAAGCGGTTATAACTGGTTGAGACCGGTTTTAAGCAGTTGCAAACCACTTTTAACTGGTTCAGACTGGTCTAAAGTGGTTGAAGTATCTTCGGGAAGCGGCTAGAACTCGTTTAGACCGGTTTTAAGCAGTTGCAAACAACTTTAAACTGCTTTAGACTGGTCGAAACTGTTTCAAACAGCTTCGGGAAGCGGTTAGAACTGGTTTAGACCGGCTCTAAGCAGTTGCAAACAACTTTAGACTGGTTTAGACTGGCCTAAACTGGTTGAAACAGCTTCGGGAAGCGATTAGAACTGGTTTAGACCGGTTTTAAGCAGCTGCAAACCACTTGTAACTGGTTTAGAGTGGTCTAAACTGGTTGAAACAGCTTCGGGAAGCGATTAGAACTGGTTTAGACCGGTTTTAAGCAGCTACAAACCACTTTTAACTGGTTTAGACTGGTCTAAACTGGTTGAAACAGCTTCGGGAAGCGGTTAGAACTGGTTTAGACCGGTTTTAAGCAGTTGCAAACAACTTTAAACTGCTTTAGACTGGTCTAAACTGCTTGAAACAGCTTCGGGAAGTGATTAGAACTGGTTTCGACAGGTCTTAAGCAGCTACAAACCAATTTTAACTGGTTTAGACTGGTCTAAACTGGTTGAAACAGATTTGGGAAGCGATTAGAACTGGTTTAGACCGGTTTTAAGCAGATGGAAACAACTTTAGACTGGTCTAGACTGGTCTAAACTGGTTGAAACAGCTTCGGGAAGCGATTAGAACTGGTTTAGACTGGTTTTAAGCAGTTGCAAACCACTTTAAACTGCTTTAGACTGCTCTAAACTGGTTGAAACAGCTTCGGGAAGGGGTTAGAACTGGTTTAGACCGGTTTTAAGGAGTTGCAAGCCACTTTTAACTGGTTTAGACTAGTCTAAACTGGTTGAAACAGCTTCGGGAAGTGATTAGAACTGGTTTAGACCGGTTTTAAGCCGCTACAAACCACTTTTAACTGGTTTAGACTGGTCTAAACTGTTTGAAACAGCTTTGGGAAGCGGTTAGAACTCGTTTAGACCGGTTTTAAGCAGTTGCAAACCACTTTCAACTCGTTTAGACTGGTCTTAACTCTTTGAAACAGCTTCGGGAAGCGGTTAGAACTGATTTAGACCGGTTTTAAGCAGTTGCAAACAACTTTAAACTGCTTTAGACTGGTCGAAACTGTTTCAAACAGCTTCGGGAAGCGGTTAGAACTGGTTTAGACCGGTTTTATGGAGCTACAAACCACTTTTAACTGGTTTAGACTGGTCTAAACTGGTTGAAACAGTTTCGGGAAGCGGTTAGAACTGGTTGAGACCGGTTTTAAGCCGTTGCAAACCACTTTAAACTGCTTTAGACTTGTCTAAACTGGTTGAAACAGCTTCGGGAAGCGGTTAGAACTGGTTGAGACCGGTTTTAAGCCGTTGCAAACCACTTTAGACTGGTTTAGACTGATCTAAACTGGTTGAAACAGCTTCAGGAAGCGGTTAGAACTGGTTTAGACCAGTTCGAAGCAGTTGCAAACAACTTTAGACTGGTTTAGACTGGTCTAAACTGGTTGAAACAGCTTCGGGAAGCAGCTAGAACTCGTTTAGACCGGTTGTAAGCAGTTGCAAACCACTTGAAACTGCTTTAGACTGGTCTAAACTGATGGAAACAGCTTCGGGAAGCGGTTAGAACTGGTTTAGACCGGTTTTAAGCAGTTGCAAACCACTTTAAACTGCTTTAGACAGGTCTAAACTGTTTCAAACACCTTCGGGAAGCGGTTAGAACTGGTTTAGACTGGTTTTAAGGAGTTTCAAACCACTTTAAACTGGGTTTGACTGGTCTTAACTGGTTGAAACAGCTTCGGGAAGCAGTTAGAACTGGTTTAGACCGGTTTTAAGCAGTTGCAAACCACTTTAAACTGCCTTAGACTGAGCTAAACTGTTTCAAACAGCTTCGGCGACCAGCTAGAACTGGTTTCGACCGGTTTTAAGCAGTTGCAAACAACTTTAAACTGCTTTAGACTGGTCGAAAC